>NC_133367.1:23210122-23254226 GCF_049309525.1 Garra rufa | reverse complement strand
TGTTCAGGAATTGAGAATGCATTTATTATATTTTATTGTAATAATATTATAAATTATATTTAGTAGTAAAGATAAATGTTTTCCACCCAAATTTCAGCTATTCAAGAATTGAAAATGCATTATTTTAGTTTAGTTTAGTTTAGTTTAATATTATTATAAATTAATTTATTAGTGTAGATAAATGTTTTCCACCAAAATACAGCTATTCAAGAATTGAAAAAGCATTTATTTGATATTATTTTATTTTATTTTAATTATATTAAAAATTAATTTATTAGTGTAGATAAATGTTTTCCACTAAAATACAGCCATTCATGAATTGAAAATGCATTAATTTAATTGAATTTTATTTATTTATTTATTAGTAATATTATAAATTATATTTATTAGTGTAGATGATAAATGTTTTACACCAAAAAACAGCTTTTCAGGAATTGAAAATGCATTATTTTATTTTATTTTATTTTATTTTATTTTATTTTATTTTATTTTATTTTATTTTATTTTATTTTATTTTATTTTATTTTAATAATATTATACATTAATGTATTAGTGTAGATAAATATTTTCCACCAAAATACAGCTATTCAAGAATTGAAAAAGCATTTATTTGATATTATTTTATTTTATTTTAATTATATTAAAAATTAATTTATTAGTGTAGATAAATGTTTTCCACTAAAATACAGCCATTCATGAATTGAAAATGCATTAATTTAATTGAATTTTATTTATTTATTTATTAGTAATATTATAAATTATATTTATTAGTGTAGATAAATGTTTTACACCAAAAAAACAGCTTTTCAGGAATTGAAAATGCATTATTTTATTTTATTTTATTTTATTTTATTTTATTTTATTTTATTTTAATAATATTATACATTAATGTATTAGTGTAGATAAATATTTTCCACCAAAATACAGCTATTCAAGAATTGAAAATGCATTATTTTATTTTATTTTATTTTATATTAATAATATTATACATTAATTTATTAGTGTAGATAAACGTTTTCCACCAAAATACAGCTATTCAAGAATTGAAAAAGCATTTATTTTATTTTATTTTATTTTAATTATATAAAAAAATTATTTATTAGTGTAGATAAATGTTTTCCACTAAAATACAGCCGTTCATGAATTGAAAATGCATTAATTTAATTTAATTTAATTTATTTATTTATTAATAATATTATAAATTATATTTATTAGTGTAGATAAATTTTTTACACCAAAAAACAGCTATTCAGGAATTGAAAATGCATTATTTTATTTTGTTATTTTATTTTATTTTATTTTAATAATATTATACATTAATTTATTAGTGTAGATAAATATTTTCCACCAAAATACAGCTATTCAAGAATTGAAAATGCATTATTTTATTTTATTTTATTTTATTTTATTTTATTTTATTTTATTTTATTTTATTTTATTTTAATAAAATTATAAATTAGTTTATTAGTGTAGATAAACGTTTTCCACCAAAATACAGCTGTTCAGAAATTAAAAATGCATTTATTTTATTTTAATAATATTATAAATTATATTTATTATTGTAGAACTGTAGATAAATGTTATTTTATTTTAATAATGTTATAAATTATATTTATTATTGTAGAACTGTAGATAAATGTTATTTTATTTTAATGATATTATAAATTATATTTATTAGTGTATAAATGTTTTCCACCAAAATACAGCTGTTCAGGAATTTAAATTGTATTTATATGTTTTTTTTTCATTTTATTTTATTTTAATCTTATTATAAATTATATTTAGTACTGTAGAACTGTAGATAAATGTTTCCCACCGAAACACAGTTGTTAGAAATTGTAAATGTATTTATTTTATATATTTTGTTTTATTGTATTTTAATAATATTTTAAAGTATTTTAAAAACATAACTGCTGTGCATCTTGAGTCAAAACAAGGGCACTGATATATTTCAAGATCAATTAGTGCAAGTTTCTTTCAGTTGAAACAGCTCAGACTTAGGTGACATTGGTGATGATGTATTTTATCTATTTTGCAAGTCCAAAATTATTTACTTTTCATTAAAGTAAATTAAAAACCATCCATCTCAATTGCCAAAAGTTTCTGCGTACCACCTCACCTCAAAATAGCCCTTGTTGATAAATTTGTTTTGATGGCTGTCTTTCCAAAAGGTCAGTTAAGGGAGGGATCCTCTAATTATTTCGGAGTAATTAGGCGCCGGACCACATGCAGAGTATTAATTTTACATCAGTGAGTTATGAGCTTCATAAAGATTCAAATTTTAAAAAACAGTGTGACCTGTGCTACAGAGATCTGCAGCATTAATCTCCAAACGCATCTGCATCTCTTGATCTCTGTCAGCAATTCCTTTCATTTTTAAATTAGAAAACATTAATTAAGTTTCACTTTTATGCATTTATTTATTTATTATTTTTTTCTGCTTTGGCAAATTGCTGAACTGTTCACGGTTGCCTTTTTGTTTGATCCATACAAGCTGCTAAACTGCTAAAACTTACCTGTAAAAACATTTTGTTTATCAAGTGAAACTAGTTTCTTTCGTGATTTTGGAGTTAGCATCTGCTAATCTTACTAGCATCTAGATGATCTTGCACCAAAATACCACAAAGTTAGATTTTTGACATTCACAAAATAGATTTTTGTCACTTTTAAAGGTTGACAACCTTATATGTTTTGTTATTCCTACTGTGTTGTTATGCTAACTGCACTTTATTTAGCATTTAACATCACTTAGCATTTAGATGTTTGCTTTCTGGGATCAAAACGGTTTAGTTGAGAACAACCGACAATGAATTATAAGATATTTTGAGATAAATTGAGATATTGAAAGAGTTTGTACTTTGTTTACTGTGATTTTACCTCAGCGTCTGCGTTTAAATAGGTGTTAGCGTTTTACCGCCATTTTATACTAAATTATATTCAGTCAGATGTGGAATTTTTCTATTTCTGTCAGACTTTCGACTATAAACATTGCTTGATGCTTGAAAATGTTGTGTGTGGAAGCAAAATGACAGCTAGCATTAGCTTTTGTCAAATTACTAAGAGTAAGCATTAGCTTGTGTTCATCAGACATACAACAGGAGCATTACTGTTTAACACAACAAATGTTTGCTAAACACAATTCTACAGACATTCTCTTCAGTTGATGAATTGTAAGATATTTTGAGATAAATTGAGATTATGAAAGAAATTGTACTTGTTTACTTTCATTTTACCTCAGCCGTCGACATTTAAATTGACTTCAGCATTTCCTGCCATTTTTTGGCTAAATTCTGTTCAGTCAGATGCGGAATGTTCATTTTTCTGTCAGACTTTCGAATACAAACATAGCTTGATGCTTGAACATGTTGTGTATAGAAGCAAAAGGATAGCTAGCATTAGCTTTTGTCGAATTACTAAGGGTAGCATTGTGTTCTTCAGGTAACAACAGGAGCATTACTGTGTTTAACACAACAAAAGTTTCCTAAACACAATTCTACGGACATTCTCTTCAGTTAGAAGACTTTAGACTTTGTGAACCCTTGTATTGCTTATAACTTCTCAGTGGTGTAAAGTATGCTATTTTTTAGCTGTAGCATTAAAATGGCTGTTTGTTCTCTAAGAAATATTTCACCAGCAATGATGAATTGTAAGATATTTTGAGATAAATTGAGATTATGAAAGAAATTGTACTTGTTTACTTTGATTTTACCTCAGCCATCGACAGTTAAATTGACATTAGCATTTTAACGCCATTTTATGCTGGCATTGTTTACCTTTAGCGATTCGACAAACACTAATGCTTTCTATTGTTTTGCTTCCATACGCAAAATTTTCAAGCATCAAGCAATGTTTATAGTCGCACGTCTGAGAGAAATTTCAAATCTGACTGAATAGAATTTAGCCCAAAAATGGCTAAGTGGTTTAAAGAACAGTATGATTTATTTATTTTTTAGCCTAGCATTAACATGGCTCTAAGGAACATTTCACCACCAATTATGAATTATAAGATGTTTTAAGGCAATTTGAGATTTTGAAGGAGATTGTACTTTGGTTTTACCTCAGCCGTTGACTTTTAAATTGACTGTAGATATTTCCCACCATTTTTGGGCTAAATTCTATTCAGTCAAGATTTGAAATTTTCCTATTTCTGTCAGACTTTTGACTATAAACATTGCTTGATGCTTAAAAATGTTGTATATGGAAGCAAAACAATAGATAGCATTAGTGTTTGTTGAATCGCTAAAGGTAAACAACGGCAGCATAAAATGGCATTAAAATGCTAATGTGAATTTAAATGTCGACGGCTGAGGTAAAATCAAAGTAAACAAGTACAATTTCTTTCATAATCTCAATTTATCTCAAAATATCTAACAATTCATCGTTGGTGGTGAAATATTCCTTAGAGAACAAACAGACATTTTAATGCTTAATGCTATAAAATAGCATACTTTAAACCACTGAGAACTAATAAGCAATAAAAAGGTTCACAAAGTCTAAATTTCTGATTTCCCACTTGGAAAACTGAACAGAATGTCTGCAGAATTGTGTTTAGCAAACATTTGTTGTGTCAAACACAGTAATCTTTCTGTTGTATGCCTGAAGAACACAAGCTAATGCTTACCCTTAGTAATTCAACAAAAGCTAATGCTAGCTATGATTTTGCTTCCACACACACAACATTATAGTTGAAAGTCAAAAATAGGAAAATTCCACATCTGACTGAATAGCATGTAGTATAAAATGGTGGGAAACACTAACACCTATTTAAATGCAGAAGCTGAGGTAAAATCAAAGTGTACAAAGTACAATCTCTTTCATGATCTCAATTTATCTCAAAATATATTATAATTCATGGTTGTTGTTTTTTTGTGAATGTCTAAAATTGTGCATTCAAACTAACTTTGTGGTATTTAGGCGCAAAATCATCTAGATGCTTTGTAGTCGAAAGTCTGACAGAAATAGGAAAATTTCAAATCTGACTGAATGGAATTTAGCCAAAAATGGCGGGAAATAGTAAAGTCAATTTAAATGTTGACGGCTGAGGTAAAAACAAAATACAGTATCTCTTTCATAATCTCAAATTGTCTCAAAATATCTTATAATTCATGATCAGTGGAAAAATGTACCTTAGAGAACAAGCAGCCATGTTAATGCTAGGCTAAAAACATTTGAGAGGTTATAATCAATACAAGGTTTCGCAAAGTCCAAATTTTTTAGGATTTCCTACTTAGAAAACTGAAGAGATTGTCTGTAGAATTGCGTTTAGCAAGCATTCGTTGAACAGTAATGCTCCAGACCTCAGCCGTCTACATTTAAACAGACTTTAACATTTCCTGCCATTTTTTGGCTAAATTCTATTTAGTAAAATGTTGAATTTTCCTATTTCTGTCAGACTTTTGACTATAAACATTCCTTGATGCTTGAACATGTTGATACTTGAACGAATTGCTAAGGGTAAGCAAGGCTATGCTAGCATTAGCTTGTGTTCATCAGGTGTACAATAATGAACAAGAGCATTACTGTTTTCCCTGTTTTGAAAACAAAATTGTAGACTTTACGAACCCTTGTATTGCTTAGAAATTTAAGATATGCTAACTTTCAGCCGTAGCATTAACAGGGCTGTTTGTTCTCTAATGAACATTTCACCACCGATCCTGAATTATAAGATATTTCGAGACAAATTGAGATTATGAAAGACATTGTACTTGTTTACTTTGATTTTACCTCAGGCGTCTACATTTAAATTGACTCTAACATTTCCCGCCCTTTTTGGGCTAAATTCAATTCAGTAAAATGTCAAATTTTCCTATTTCTGTCAGACTCTCGACTATAAAAATTCCTTGATGCTTGAAAATGTTGTGTATAGAAGCAAAAATATCAGCTAGCGTTAGCTTTTGTTGAATTGCTAAGGGTGCACAAACAGGATCATTACTGTGTTTAACACAACAAATGTTTGCTAAACACAATTCTACAGACATTCTCTTCAGTTTTCCAAGTAGGAAATCTGAAATTTAGACTTTGTGAACCCTTGTATTGCTTATTACTTCTCCATGGATTTAAGTATGCTATTTTTTTAGCATTTAGCATTAAAATGGCTGTTTCTTCTCTAAGAAATATTTCACCACCAATCATGAATTGTAAGATATTTTGAGATAAACTGAGATTATAAAAGAGATTGTAGTTTAGTTTGATTTTAGCTCAGCTATCTACATTTAAAGTGACTTCAGCATTTCCCGCCATTTTTGGGCTAAATTCTATTCAGTAAAATGGCAAATTTTCCTATTTCGGTCAGACTTTCGACTATAAAAATTCCTTGATGCTTGAAAATGTTGTGTATAGAATCGAAACATGTTAGCTAGGGTTAATTTTGTCGAACTGCTACAGGTAAACAAGGCTATGCTAGCATTAGCATTGTGTTCTTCAGGTGTACTATAATAAACAGGGGCATTACTGTGCTTGTAACATTGAAAATTTAGACTTTGCGAACCCTTTGGCTTCTCAATGGTTTAAAAAACAGTATGCTATCTTTTACCTGTAGCGTTAACAAAGCTATTTGGACTCTAAGGAACATTTCACCGCTTCATATCCTGACAGCACTTAGTTGGACTGTAGCAGTCGGTGCGTTAGCCTGTTAGAGCATTAGCACGGCAATAAGTGGCTGCTGCTGTCAGCAAGAAGTCCCAGCGATTCAAAAGCTGCCAAAGATCACAGCTAGGAGTCACACACCGGCACTAGCGGCTGACACTGCAAGGTGCCGTCACATGCCCACACTCGTCTCAAGCACAAGGACATGCTTCGTCCTTCCACCGACCAGTCTTTTTCTGCCACATTAAAAGGAAAAAGAGCTGATGCTATTAGGCTGTAGCTTTTTTAATTATAATTGCAGATGAATACATTTTTAATGAGGCTATTAGCATAGTGTAGCGCAGCATGAAGGGTGCACTTTTGGTTTAAGAAGACTTGTGTGTAGACTTGTGACATTTTTATGTGGCATTCAAAAGAAAACATTCACAGTATGTCGGAAATTTTGCAGATTTGAAGAAGGAATGGCTCAAAAAATGTAAAAAAAAAAAAAAACATTCACTTTAGTTGCTAGAAGATGCAGCTAAGCTTGGTATTATCTAATGTAACGACATTTGGACATAGGGGTGACATAATTATCTACATAAAGTACTACGCAACTGATCATACACATATGAAAATTCAGCTGACTATACAAAATAAATAAATAAATAAATTTGATCAAATAAATAATTCATTCATTCTGCAAAATATAAGAAGTAAGGCTATTTTAATTATAATATACAGGCAACTGATCATAAACTTATGAAACGTAAAAAATATACAAATGCATAAATAATAAAATAAAGTAAAATATAATATAATGAAAAAACTGGTCAGAGACTTATGAAAAGTCCTGTCATATGTAATGAATAAAAAATATAGGGCTGTCAGATTGACGAGTTCATTTAATAAAATTTATTATTATATTTTTTTTATGCAACTGATCATATACTTATAAAAAGTAGTTTTTTTGGTCACATATAAAAGTAAATATAAGAAAAACAATGAATAAAAGTAATATGTATTTATCCAAACCCAATTTTCAGCCAGCTCCATTTTGGTGGAAAAAGTCATATCTAAAAAAAAAAATAAAAAAAATTAAAAAATAAAAAAAAATAAAAAAATAAATAAAATAAATAAATAAATAAATAAAAATAAATAAATAAATAAAATAAAATAAAATAAAATAAAATAAAATAAAATAAAATAAAATAAAAAATAAAATAAAATAAAATAAAAATGATAATAATACTAATATAAATAAAAATGATAATAATAATTCTTCTTCTTAGTATTATTATTATTATTATTATTATTATTATTAGTCTATTTATTTCTTTAAACTCAGTTCTCAACCAGCTCCATTTTGGTGAAAAAATCATTTCTGTATTAAAATAAATAAATAAATAAATAAATAAATAATAATACTACTAATAATAATAATAATTAATATTATTATTATTATTATTATTATTATTATTATTAGTCTATTTATTTATTTTAACTCAGTTCTCATCTAGCTCCATTAAGGTGAAAAGGTCATGTCTATACTAAAACAAACTAATAATAATAATAATAATAATAACAAATTATTATTATTATTATTAATATTATTATTATTATTACTATTATTATTATATTTATTTATTTAAACTCAGCTCCATTTTTTGTGAAAAAGCCATATCTGTACTAAAAATAATAATAATAATAATAATAATAATAATAATAATAATAATAATAATAATAATAATAATATGTATTTGTTTATTTATTTATTTAAACACAGTTATCAGCCAGCTCCATTTTTGTGAAAAAGTCATATATGTACTAACAATCAAAAAACAAAAAATACAAATAAATAAATATAATAATACTTATAATAAAACTTATTATTATAACTATTATTATAAAATTCAAGATATATGTAAAATAATAAAATAAATATGAAATAAATGTATTTTCAAAAAATAAATAAAATAAATAAATATATATAAATAATAAAAGTACGAGCATAAAACACTTTTGATTGTACCCAAGTTTTGGTTTCTTCTTTTTTTTTATGCACATTTTAAATGTGATATTTAAATGTCACTTTTAAAGTATGTCTGAAATATGTCACATTTGAAAAACTAATGGCTCAGAAAAGTGAGAAAAATTCTGAGAAAAGTGCTTGCATGACTTAAGTTTGACATTATCTAATGTACTGACATTTTTGAGGATGACTCAAATGCTCAAGTTCTTTAGGACTTCAGGACATGATGTGACAGCTAACAGTCTGTTTGCGTTTCCCCCAGCTTGATGTTCTGGACTAACTGGAACGAGCAGAAGCCGAGCATCATGAGATCGACCTTAACCGGCCGGAACGTCCGCGTCATTGTTAGCGTGGATGTCATCACACCTAATGGACTCACCATTGACCACAAAGCCGAAAAGCTCTATTTTTCTGACGGCAGTCTGGGCCACATCGAGAGGTGTGATTACGACGGCACGCACAGATACGTAAGTATGGGGCAGCTTTGTGTGGGACTTTTAAAAAATGCACAGAAGTGCATTAGCTGAAGCGGAGCCTGTGTCTTAAGAGCTCCGCGAATGTCTTTCAGCCTTTGTGAAGCTTTTCTGTTAGGCTGAGGTGAGGCATTGAAGGAGGACATAAAGAAACTTCGATCCCATCCACTGAAAACAGGTTGCGTGGGTTCAGTACATTGTCAGTTGAAACCAAAAACTTGCTCTTGCCTGGAGGACCAAATAAAAGGCCCTAACTCTGTTAAACAATAACTGAACATTTCTTCTTATTGATCTTAGTTCTAGGTAACGGTGTTTTCTAAGGTCATCTATTCACCTTCAGGATGCAGTATGCCATGTTTCTGTCATACATAGTGAGTAGGACTGTCAGTTTAACTACTGACGAGGAATTTAGTAAAACAAACATATTTACAACTCTACTCAAGGAATTATCCCACAAACTGCTAAAGCAGGCCAAAAGCTGCAGGTAAGAGGTTTTGCTTTTGCTGTTTTTCAGTTGACAACCACCAACGATGTTGTGACGCGCTAAATGGGTTCTAGCTGGCTAATGAAACTACCTGCTCACTAGGCTATTAAAAGGTGAAAATTGGTCTGGGCGAACAAAAGGAAGATTTGTTTTGTTGCGTGTCAGACGGATAGCAAGGCTAGCGAGGCGCATCCTGTCAGTGGCATCTAGGTTATTGCTGACAGATTTAAACTCCAGCCTTTTCAAACTTCCTCTAGAGGAAAAAAAAAAAAAAAAATGCGAAGCCACACATTCAAACTCCCAGGAGTTCTGAATTAATCATGCAAATTAGATGAAACTTTTTTTAATAACAGCAAACAAATGACCTTATTTACTTTCATAAAGGTAAAGTGTAAGCTACTTGTATTAACCAATGGAACTGCAGCAGTTGGAAAGTGATTAATTATGTTCATATATACAGCATATTGTTAATATATTTGCACTTAAACACTGCGTAATTAATCAGTTTCTTCAAAGGTAGTCAGTGCATTGTAGAAATGTTATAGTAGTGATATAGTAATGTGTTGTAGAACACAGCACTGTTATTATTTTCAAATGAGGCTCATTGCTATTGAAGCCCATTTCTGCCAGTGAATACAATATAAAAAAAGTAATTGTGACTTTGTATTGGACAATTCTTTTTTCTAACAATTGTGAGATATGAACTCGCAACAGCAAGCTATAAAGTCAGAATTGTGAGATATAAACTTGCAGTGGTGAGTTATAAAGTAAGTGTTGTGTGATATAAAAAAGAAATAACTCCGAATTGCAAGATTTAGACTCGCTTTAGGTTTATAAACTTCCAGTTCTGAGAAATAAAGTCAGAATTGCACAATTCAGACTTTTTTCTCAGAATTATAAGTTCATATCTCACAATTGTGACTTTTTTCTCAGGATTGCGAGTCTGTCTTGCAATTCTACCTTTATTTCTTGCAATTGCGAGTTTATATCCTGCTATTCTGACTTTATAATACTATAATAATACTGTGACTTTATATCACACAATTCTGAGGAAAAAAAGACAAATGCGAGTTTATATCTCTCAGTTCTGACTTTATAACTCACAATTGTGAGTTTACCTGTATATCTCACAATTCTGAGAAAAAAAACGTGAAAATTATGCAATTCTGAGAATAAAAATCACAATTACCAGTTTGCCTTGTAATTCTGCCATTATTTCTTGCTATTGCGAGTTTATATCCTGCTATTCTGACTTTATAACTCATAACTGTAACTTTATATCACACAATTCTGAGAAAAAAAAGACAAATGTGAGTTTATATCTCTCGGTTCTGACTTTACAACTCACAATTGTGAGTTTATATCTCAGAATTCTGAGAAAAAAAGTCAAAATTATGTAAGAATTGTGAGTTTATCTTGCAATTCTGCCTTTATTTTTTTCAATTGCATAATTTTCGCTTTTTTTCTCAGAATTGTGAGATATAAACTCACAATTGTGAGTTACAAAGTCAGAACTGAGAGATATAAACTCACATTTGTCTTTTTTCTCAGAATTATGTGATATAAAGTCATAGTTATGAGTTATAAGGTTAAAATAGCAGAATATAAACTCGGAATTTCTTAAGTTACTTTTTCCTTTTTTATTAATCTCAAAATTCTGACTTTATAAGTGACTTTATATCTCACAATTCTAAGAAGAGTCAAAATTATGCAACTGTGAAATGTAAACTCACAATTCAAAATTCTGAATAAATTCAGAATTGTGAGATATAAACTTTCAATTGTAAGAAAAAAGTCAGAATTGCAAGATTTGAACTCTCAAATGTAGGAAAGAAGTCAGAATTGCGAAATATAAACTCGCCATTGTGCGAAAAAAAGTCAGAATATCAAGTTTATGTCTTGCAATTCTGACTTTCTCGCAAAAAGTCAGAATTGTGAGATATAAACTTGCCATTGCAAGAAAAAAGTCAGAATTGCGAGTTTGTTTTGCAATTCTGATTTGATTTCTCACACTTGCTAGTTTATATTCCTGCTATTCTGACTTTATAACTCGTAATGGTGACTTTATATTACATTAATCTGAGAAAAAGACAGAAATGCAAGTTTATATCTCTCAATTCTGACTTTATAACTTGCAATTGCGAGTTTATATCTAAGAATTTGGAAAAAAAGTCAGAATTACGCAATTCTGAGAAAAAAAGAATTGCAAGCTCTAGAAATAAAGATTTTTAAGAATTGTGTCTTGTTTTCCCTCAGAATTGCGAGGTTGTCTGCTAGTTTATATCCCTCAATTCTGACTTTATAACTCGCAATTGCAAGTTTATATCTTACAGGGACTTTTTTTCTGAGGAAAAAAACTAAATTACACAATTCTGAGAATAAAAGTCACTAACTCGTCACTGACTTTATATCATGAAATTCTAAGAAAAACAGACAGAAATGCAAGATTATATCTTAAAATTCTGACTTTATATTCTGAATTAAAACTGTAATTTTGACATTGTATCACACAATTCTGAGAAAAAGACATATCTATTTATATCTCTCAATTCTGACTTTGACTTGCATTTGCAAGTTTTTATCTCAGAATTAAGAAGAAAAGGTCAAAATTATGCAATTGCAAAATGTAAACTTGTAAAATGTCACAAATCATTCTGCCGCTTATTAAAACCTAATCAGTTCTTTGTTTTGTTTTTTCTGTAAATATCCAGTTCTGTTACTCTTTAAAAAAAACCTCAAAAACTCAATTAAGCAGGTTTTATTGTGAAAACCTGGCAACCCTGGACTAGTGCTTGCTTGTAGCAGTTACAGCGTGCTTCAGAAACCCTCCACCTCCCCCAGCTCCACATTTCTAGATCTGTTATTTTAACAGTTTCTTTAAAGAACATAGTGAATGTGTTGTAGAAATGTCACACTAATGTTATTGCTTTCAAATGAGGCTTTTCTGTTTATAGCTGGCTTTAAAAAGCATTTGCGTCAACTCATTTGTAGTTTTCAGTTTTTAACAATTTTACAACTATTTCTTTAATGGAAAAATGGCAGATAAAAATCTTTCACAATGTCACTAATCATTCTGGCGCTCATAAAAATAACAATCAGTTCTGACAATTTTATAAGCACTTCAATTCTGAGAAAGTCAGAATTGTGAGATATAAACTCGCAATTGTGAGAAAAAATCTGAATGCCAAGTGTATGTCTTGCCACTTTATAACTCACAATTTTGAATTGTGAGGGGATAGTCAGAATTGTAAGAGATGTTGCAAGGTATAAACTCACAATTGTAAGAAAAAAGTCAGAATTGCGAGATATAAATGTGCAATTGTGAGACAATTCTGACTTTATTTCTCGCAATTGCTAGTTTATATTGCACTGTTCTGACTTTATAACTCATAACTGAATTAATATCACGCAATTCTGACAATAAAGACAGAAATGCAAGTTTATGTCTCAGAATTCTGACTTTGTGATTTTCTATCTCACAATTCTTAGAAAAAAAAAATCAAAATGATGCAATTGCGAAATGTAAATTCGCAATTCTGAGAAATAAAGTCAGAATTGTAAGAGAAAGTCAGAATTGCAAGATATAAACTCGCAGTTGTAAAAATGTCAGATTTGCGTGATATAAACTCACAATTCCGCGAAAAAAAAGTCAGAATTGCGAGTTTGTGTCTTGCAGTTCTTACTTTATTTCTCGCAATTGCTAGTTTATGTGCTGCTATTCTGACTTTATAACTTGTAATTGTGACATTATATCACACAATTCTGAGAAAAATACAGAAATGTAAGCTTATATCTCTCAATTCTGACTTACAGACTCACAATTGTAAATTTTTATCTCAGAATTCCGAGGGGGAAAAAAGTAACAATTACACAATTGCAAAATGTAAACTTGCAATTCTAAAAAAAAAAAAAAAAAAGTCAGAATTGTGAGAGATAGTTAGAATTGCAAGATATCTCTCAATTGCAGCATGCTTCAGAAACCCTCCACCTCCCCCAGCTCCACCTGTCTAGATTCCATTTAACGAGTCAAAGAGAACAAAATCGTCACTTCCTGATAAACTGGCACTAAATATCACTAAGAAAAGTTGGAGAAGCCATTTAATAGAACAATTTTCATATAAAATAAATTGCTTGTGCCTCATAGCGAGCAGACAAAACGCAATAAATGAGAAAAATGTTTTTTTTGCTAAATTTGGCATTTCCATCATTCATTTTTGATCCAATACTTCAAAATGCAGAGAAATACAGGGCGATGGAAATGTAGCTAGTATAGCTTTTTCAATATGTTTGAGTTACCCTCCATCACATCATTGGAGAGCAACGTCTGTGATAATCCCTGCTTAGAAGCTACTTGAAACGTAAGCCTGCTCTCGGAGCGGGAATGTCATGTTCTTGTCCACTGGTTCGTAATTCAATGCTAAAAAGTTTCGATCTTGAGAGCATGAAGAGGTTTTCACCTGCCGAGACGACAGCTCTGATATGAGAACGTCACGCAGATGTGTCTGCCGAATCTTTCATCCTGATCCCCCACACATGTGCGGGCGGCGACGGAACACTTGGGAATAAAGACGTCTTGACTGCACGAGGGTGCGAACACGTGTTTGACATGTTGTCATCGTGGATTAAAGCGCGAGTCTCGTCTCTCCACGCGCCCATCGAGCCGCCTATTATTACAGAAAGACTCTGGCATTCAAACGGACGACCCTTCAGAGACATCTGTGTCTGCGTGTTTTATTGAAGAGCGCTTAATGCTGCACTTCAGAACAGATGTGTGTGGCTCACGAAAGCCTTTTTGGAAATAAATAGCGAAAAACATGAAAAGCCCTTCAAGCTGGAAAAATTGTGTGCAGCCTCTATTTTTGTTGATGGGTTACATGCAGTTATCATAGAAACTGTAGTGATGAATTTGCTGTGGGTTGTTTTGTGGACATTGTATCCTATCATAATGTCACAGAAATATTGGTATCTCTGTTTATTTGGAATTCTTTATTTATTTACCAAACGGTGACTAGCTTTTATTGTACTTACCAAAGTCTAATTTTACACACATTTGTTGAGTGTAGATTTTGTTCATTTCTGATTCTTTCATTTCCATCAGGCACGTAGAACAGGCCCTCTGAAAACACAGCTTACCTTCCCCCTCGAGGCTGTGCGTGATGTACTGTATCCCTGTGTCTGTTACGACAGCGATTCCATTTACACTCTCTGTAGATCTGGGTTAATCATTTATAATGTGGGGGATAATGGAGGAGGGCTGTCCTTCGGGTGTCACTGTGGTTTCCCCTCCGGCTCTGGACAGGCCCGTGTGTCTGTGTGAATTATACAGATGCTCAGTGTGCTTTATTTTGGTCTGTGCGCCTTTGTGCTGAGGCACATAAAGTAAACCACCTGATGGAAGTGTGCTGTACGGCAGGAGAGATGCTTTCATTTATTTATTACCAGTGCTGGAAAGTTTTACAATTGCATTGTTTATAAATAGACTGTCTGTCCATCCATCCAACCGCCCATTGTTCTATTGTTCTACCTGTCGGTCTGTCTGTCCATCTGTCCAACCATCCATCTGCATGTCCGTCTATCATTCTGTCTGTCTGTCTGTCTGTCCATCTGTCCAACCATCCATCTACATGTCCGTCTATCATTCTGTCTGTCTGTCCACATGTCCGTTCATCCGTTCATCTATCATTCTATCGTTCTACCTGTCTGTCTGTCTGTCTGTCTATCTATCTATCTGTTTACCCATCCATCCGCATGTCTGTCTATCCATCCATCATTTTACCTGTCTGTCTGTCCATACACATGTCCGTCCACCCATCATTCTATCATTCTGTCTATTTGTTTGTCCATCCATCATTTTGCCTGTATGTATGCATGTCTGTCCGACCATCCATCCATCCATCTTTAATTCTATAATTTTGCCTGCTGTCTATCTGTCTGTCCATCCGTCCATCCATCCATCTATCATTCTATCATTTTACCTGTCTATCTGTCTGTCTGTCTATCTGTCCATCTGTCCACATGTCCGTCGTCCATCCATCATTCTGTTGTTCTAGCTGTCTGTCCATCCATCCATCTGCATGTCTGTCCATTCATCCATCCATCATTCTATCATTTTAGCTGTCTGTCCACATGTCCATCCATCCATCCATCCATTGTTCTATTGTTGTATATCTGTATTGTCTGTATATCTGTCTACCTATCTCTGCACCCATCTTTTCCATCAGTCTATTGTTCTGTCATTCTATCTATAGTTCAACCTGTCTGACTGTTCGCCCACCAATCTATCGTTTATTGCCTTCCCTGTCTGTCTGCCTGTCTGTCTGTCTGTCTGTCTATCTGTCTGTCTCTGTCCATCCATCTATCAATCTATTGTTTTTCCTGTCTATCTATCTGTCTGTCCGTCCACATGTTCGCCCATCCACAAGTCCATCCATCTGCATGTCCGTCTTCATTCTGTCATTCTACTTGTCTTTCTGTTTAACTGTCTGTCCATCCATCTGTAATTCTATAATTTTACCAATCTGTCTGTCTATCTATCTGTCCATCTGTCCATCCGCCCGCATGTTCATCCATCCGCATGTCTGTCCATTCATTCATCCATCCATCATTCTATCATTCTACCTGTCTGTCTGTCTGTCTGTCCATCCATCCTGTCCATCAGTTCGTCTCTTCAGCATTCTATTGTTCTATAATTATATTTATTATTTTACCTGTCCGTCCATCCATCCATTCATTGTTCTATTGTTGTACCGGTCTGTATGTCTGTCTACCTATCTGTGCATCAGTCTATTCCATCAGTCTATTGTTCTGTCATTCTGTCTATAGTTTAACCTGTCTGTCTGTTTGTTGGCCAACCCATCCATCGTTCTATTGTTTTACCATCTGTCCAACCATCCATCTGCATGTCCGTCTATCATTCTGTCTGTCTTTCTGTCCACATGTCCGTCCATCCATCCATCATTGTATTGTTCTACCTGCATGTCCAAACATCCATTCATCTATCATTCTATCATTCTACATGTCTGTCTGTCTACTTGTCTGTCCATCCATTTATCATTCTATAATTTTACCTGTCTATCTATCTGTCTATCTGTCGATCTGTCCGCCAGTCCTCATGTTTGTCCATCCGCATGTCCGTCCGTCCATCATTCTAGCATTCTACCTGTCTGTCTGTTTGTCTACCTGTCTGTCCATCCATCTGCATGTCTGTTTATTCAACCATCATTCTATCCGTTCATCCATCCATTCTTCATTCCATCGTTCTGTCACTCTATCTATAGCTCAATCTATATCTATCTATAGTCTATCTAACCGTCCGTCCATCCATCCATCCATTGTTCTGTCATTCTGTTATTCTGTCTTTCATTCTACTTGTCCATCCATCCATCCATCCATCATCCATCATTCCATCATTCTGTCATGCTATCATTCTATGATTCTATCTATAGTTCAACCTGCCTCTCTTTTCGTTCACCTATCCATCATTCTATTGTTCTACCTCTCAGTCCGTCTATCTATCTATCCGTCCATCCGTCCATCTATCATTCTGTCATTGTCTAACATTCTACCTCTGTCCATCCATCCATCCATCCATCATTTTATCTATAGTTCACCCTGTCTGTCTGTTCGTCCATCCATCAATCCATTGTTTCATCTATCTGTTTTGCTATCTATCTGACATTTAAATATCCATCCATCAATCATTCCATTATTCTGTCACTCTATCGTACTATCGTTCTATCTATAGTTAAATCTGTTGTTCTGTTCATCCAACCATCCATCATTCTATTGTTCTACTTCTGTCAGTCAGTCTGTCTTTCTATCTATCTGTCCGTACGTCTGTCTATCATTCTGTCTAATATTCTACCTCTCCATCCATCCATCCATCCATCCATCCATCATTCTATAATTTTATATATAGTTCAACATGTCTGTCTGCTTGTCCATTCATCAATCTATCCATAGTTTCATCCATCTGTCTTGCTATCTGGCATTTAAAGATCAGTCCAAAAAGTTTACAAACTTTTTGAGGTCATGAGAAATATAAATTCACCAAAACTTTTGACTATTAGTCTATAACCTGAAATATTTAATAGGGCTCTTGTAAAAACAGCCTTTTATTACCAGGATATTTCCCTCTCCTAAATTCTTCTTTCTATATTTGTAGGTCATTGTGAAATCAGGACCCGGAACGTTCTTTGGCTTGGCAATTTACAGAGACTTCATCTTCTGGTCTGACTGGACGCAGCGGGCCGTGATCCGCTCTGATAAGTTCACTGGAGCCAATACGAAAGTCCTCCGCGTTGACATCCCTCATCAACCGATGGGGATCATTGCTGTTTCCAACGACACCAACAGCTGTACGTGATTAATTTCCTTTGTTCTATCACATGACTCAACTGTTTTAACATTTAATTTAAACGAAATGTTTTTAGCTATATCGATACTAAAGTGTTCGGTCAACAAACTATGGTAGTATATTTTTAAAACCCTCGAATTAAAGAGAGTTATAAAACCAAATGTTCTGGAAAACAAGCGGATAAACACCTTTCCTGGTTGACGTAGCGGAGTCTTGTTTGTATTGGTCACATAAAGCTTGTTTTATTATTCACACAAGGTGTCTGATATGCTTACTCTGTGATGACAGTAAACACAATGCAAAGGCACTGATGTTAGATGCGGCAGAAGTCACTGGGGGCTTTTTTGATGGGTGTGCAGTGAAGCTAGAACAAAATCAACACATTCTGACATGAGGGTCAGATAAGATGAACGTAGTCACGGTGTTCTTTGCTTACTCTACGTATTACAGGACAAACTAAGCTTATGTCAACACGGTGTGATAAATACAAAGGCAAATCATATTGAGTGACTGTACATCATTAGAGGGGACTCATCCAGTAACTACAGGCTGACATATTTCAGTAAGTAAAATAAATTGTGTCCAGAGTAAAGGACCTGCTCTAAGTCTAAGTTTTTGATTCAGATTTAATCTGTATGTTCAAATCCTGAATCAAGATTGTGATTAGGGTTTAGATTATGACCTCGACTCAAATGCAGATTGTGATTCAGATTCCTGTTGCTTTGAATCTGTGATCTATTTTGTGTGTCCATTTATATTCAAATGTTTTGCAATCAGATTTTGAATCAGATAGATAAATATACAGATACTCTTACTCTTTTTTTAAAATCCACATCTAGATTTTGCATTCAGATTATGATCTGTATTGTACCTATATTGCAATCAATATTCTATTTGCTCTGAATATATAGTTTCTAAATATAAATTGTGATCTAAATTTAGATTTATTAAATAGACTGTAAAAATAGACTGTGATTCAGGATTCAGATTATAATATATTTACATCCATATTATAATTTAGTTTGTGATCTATTTTTGAAAAAAAAAAAGTATGAGTCGTGCTATAAATACAGACTGTGATTCAAATTCTGTTTGATTTAAGTTTAGATTTTGGATTCAGATTGTGATCTGTATTTTACACCCATATTGCAATCTAGATTCAGTTTGCTGTGAACACACAGTTTCTAAATACAAATTGCAATCTAAATTTAGATTTATGAAGTAGGCTATAAATGCATACTTTGATCCTTCACTCTAAATTTAGATTCTTGATTCATATTATGTTTTACATTCATATTACAATGTAGATTCAGTTTGCTCCACATATATTATTATAAATGAAAAATTTGTGATTTATGCAATAGTTTAAAATTCAGATTTATTTATTTAAAATGTAGATTCCTGATGCAGTTTACAATCTATGTTGTACATATTGTAATCTGGATTATATTTGGTCTGGATATATAGATTCTAATATGTAATCTAATATGTATTCAATATTTATTCTGTGTAATGTATATTCAAATTATATGATTTACAATCAGATTTTGAATCAGATAAATAAATATACTGATTTGTTTTTACTCTAAATCCACATTTGATAGTTTATCTGCATTCAAAAAGTATGATTTATGCTATGAATGCAGACTGTGA
The DNA here is from genome assembly GCF_049309525.1 of Garra rufa. NCBI lineage: Eukaryota > Metazoa > Chordata > Actinopteri > Cypriniformes > Cyprinidae > Garra > Garra rufa. The sequence continues at coordinate 23,234,664 of NC_133367.1, read as the reverse complement.
TTTAAATCTAGATTTTTGATTCTGATCTGTATTGTACACCTATATTGCAATCTATATTATATTTGCTCTTAATATATATATTCTAAATATAAATTGTGATCAAATAGATTATAAAAATAGACTGCGATTCAAATTATTTTTTAACTCTAAATCCACATTCAGGGTTCAGATTATGATACATATTTTAAATCCATATTACAGTTTAGATTCTTTTGTGATTATATTTTCAAAACATATTTGTAATTGTGATTCAGATTCAGATTGTGACCTTTGGTTTAAACCTAGATTTTGGATTTAGATTGTGATCTGTATTTTACACCCATTTTGCAATGTAGATTCTATTTGCTCTGAATACATAATTTCTAAATACAAATTCCGACCTAAATTTAGTTTTAGTAGACTATAAATGCAGACTGTGATCCAGGTTCTTGTTCACTCAAAGTGTGATTCTTGATTCAGAATATGATATATGTTTCACATTCATATTACAACGCTGATTCAGTTTGCTTCAAATATATAGATTATGAATGAAAAATAGTGAATTATACTTTATGCAATTAGTACAATAGTTTATAATTCAGATTTATTTATTTAAAAACTAGATTCCTGATGCAGTTTACAATCTATGTTGTACATATCTAATTGTAATTTAAATTCTGTTTACACTGAGTATAAATTCTAAATACACTGAATATAAATTCTAAGTACACATCTAATTATAATTTAGACTCTAAATACATATTCCTGTAGTTATGAATCTAGATTCTGGGTCCAGATTACAGTTTACATTGTATTTTATATCAGTATTTTAAATTCAGTTTTCTCTTGTGTTTTTCTAAATAAGAGACATAGAAATTCCAATTAGAAGATGTGCACTTTATTTTCATAACAAAAATATATACATATACAAATTTAAAGAAAAAAAAAAGATTAATAAATATATTTGCATGCTTTAGATGTGCTAATCCATCTTGGGTCCTTCCTTTAAAATACTCTTTTGAATATTTTGAGACTCTGCTGGACCACTGCTGGAAGTAAATAAATTCTAAATTTACATAAATCCCGTTTGGCGCACATGGTGACTTTTACGTTTATATTCCCCAACCACAAAACTTAAACCTGCAGTGCTTGGTAATTGCATCTGTTGAAACTCACAAGGAGCACCACATTTCAAGTGCCTGAGGCGCAAATCTTTTAAACCACCCTCGATTCACCCAGGAAGTAAAAGTGCACCATGAAATTTACAGAATTAGCAGAATTTATAGAACGTGACAAATTTATAGAATGCAGACTTTCCTCTGTGCTTCTTTCTTGGCTTCGATACACACGTTTCTTTGTTTGCGGTTCAAGCCTCAGTGTTTCAAAGGACTCTAATGGAAGCTGCTTAGATGCTTGGCATCCCAATCTGCAAATGGTGCTTTTCTCATCTCAGGACTCTCTTAGGAGATTTAGACCTCGGTAGCAACCGTCCCTCATATCTATATAGCGCAGACGACTCTATTAGGAGAATTCGCTCAGACGGTACTATAAAATGCTGAATTTTGAAGTAATTCCCCAACTTAATGCACCCTTACGCTGTTCCAAACCACATGACTTCTTCCTTCCAAATATAATGATATCATTATTATTTTTATGTTAACTTTCCCTTTAAAAGTGGGTACCATCTGCAGTTCCTTTTATTCCAACTAATAAACATTCCTTTATAATGGCCGGCCAACAGAAATCAGGCATCGAAGAGTCCAAGCTATTAAAAGCCCCATCCCATAATAAGCAAAAGCCTCCCAGGACTGAAGCCCCATGTCGCTATGGTGAAAGACGCTAGCCCAATGCACTCATCTGAATCCTCACCATTTGTGCAGGGGAATATGCTCGGCCCATGGCTCTGGAGTCTGGCAGCCGCTTGTGTGTAGATAGGGCACGGTTCAGAGACCCACGCTCCACGCCAACGTCTGTGCCAAGCACAGTTCAAACTCACACCCGCTGAGGAGCCCAACCCTCTGACTGGCACTGCAAGAATGCCCTTCAAGCCTTGAGTGTGTGTGTGTGTGTGTGTGTGTGTGTGTGTGGTGCGAGGCTGAATGTATTGTGTTAAAAGACATCATATGCCGTAGGCTGCATTGAAAATAGAGCATTCTGAAAGGCAGTCAGAATGTAATAAAATCTTTCACACAGCATTCAAGAATGCTGTTCTTAATTCCAATAAGCAAACATGTTTTGTGCTCATTACTAAATAATACAAAGAGCCTTTTTATATTAATTAATATGCTAGAAAGATTCGGTCTGAACTGCTCAGATCTGATTCTACATCCAACTTGATTGTGAATTGGATTCTAAATCCAGATTATGATTCGGATTCTGTTTGCTCTGAATATATAATTATGGTACCAGATTGAGATTTTTTTTGTACATCCAAATTGAATCCAAATTCATTTTGCTGTGAATATAGATTTTAAACCAGATTCAAACTGCTTAGAATTTAAGTTCTGAATCCAGACTGTAAATACAATTAAACATATAGAGACTGTAATCTAGATTTCCCATGCTCTAACTGAAGAATGTGTTCTAGGTTCTAGATTCTAGGCTCAGACCATTTTCTAAATCCATATTATGATTTAATACAGATTTCCTTAGCTCTAAATATAGATTCTATTGTTTTCAAATTGAAATCAAAGTTAATTTTGTTATGAATATAGATTTTGAACCAAGATTGTCATTTAGATTTAAACTGATCAGAATTTAGATTGTAAATAGATTGTAAATACAATTATACATACAGATTGTAATCCAGATTTAGATTTTTATTGTACATCCTAAATGAAATTTTGTTTTGTTGTGAATTTAAATTATAAACCAAGATTATGATTCGGATTCAAATGTATCAGAATTTAGGTTCTGGATCCAGATTGAAAATACAGTTATGCATATAGTTTGTAATTCAGAATTCCCTTACTCTAAATATAGATTCTAAGTGAAGATTGATGTCTAGATCCAGATTAGGATTCATATTCTACATCTGGATTATAATACAAATTAAAATATAAGTACAGTTATACATAGTTATATTATATAAAGTGTGTTCTAGATTCTAGACTCAAACCATATTCTAAATCCATATTATGATTCAGATTCTATTTGTGGAGACAGATTATGATTTTAAACCATAATTATGATTCTGATTCAAACTGATCAGAATTTTGGTTCCAGATCCAAGTTGTGTAAACAATTTCATATATAAATTATAATCCAGATTTCCCATTTTAATTGAAGATGGTGGTCTGAATTTAGATTAGGATTAATATTTTAAATCCACAATTCAAATTGTGTTTGTTCTAAATAAAGAGTTTTGGAATCAGATTATGACCTTTATTGTATATCCAAAATTGAAATCCAAATTAATTTGTTTGTGAATGTAGATACTAAACCAAGATTATGATTCAGATTCAAACTGAGTCAGAATTTAGGTTCCAGATTATAAAAGCAGTTATATTGAATTATATAGAATTTTTAATCCAGATTTCTTTAGTTCTAAATATAGATTCTAATTGTATTGAAATTGAAATCCAAAGGTTAATTTTGTTATGAATATAGATTGTTTGATGGATATAGATATTTTGAACCAAGATTGTGATTCAGATTCAAGCTAATCAGAATTTAGATTGTAAATACAATTATACATATAGATTGTAATCCAGATTATGATTTTTATTGTACATCCTAATTGAAATCTATATTCATTTTGTTGTGAAATTAATTTTTAAACCAAGACTATGATTCAGATTCAAACAGATCAGAATTTAGGTTCTGGATCCAGATTGAAAATACAGTTATACATATAGTTTGTAATCCAGATTTCTCTTGCTCTAAATATAGATTCTAATGGAAGATTGATGTCTTAATCCGGATTAGGATTCATATTCTAAATCCGGATTGTGATTCATATTCTGTTTGCTATAAATATTTAATTCTGAAACCAGATTGAGATTTTTATTGTACATCCAAATTGAAATCCAAATTAATTTTACTGTAACTATATATTTGAAACCAAATGTATTATTTGGATTCAAACTGATCAGAATTTAGCGTTTTGGATCCACATTGTAAAGACAATTGTACATATAGAATGTAATCCAGATTTCCTTTGCTCTAAATCTAGATTATGGATCAGATTCTTTTTGCTCTGAATGAAGAGTTGTGAAATCAGATTATCATCTTTATTGTACATCCAAATTCATTTTGTTGTGAATATAAGATATCATAATATTATGATTCAGATTCAAACTGATCAGAATTTAGATTGTGGATCCAGATTGTAAATACAATTATACATATAGATTGTGATCAGATTTCCCTTGATCTAAATGTAGATTCTAATTGGAGATTGTGGTCTAGATTCAGATTAAGATTCTTATTCTAAACCCAGGTTATTATTCAGATTCTATTTGCTCTGAATACACAATTCTGGAAACAGTTTATGATTTTTGTTGTACATCCACATTGAAATCCAAATTTATTTTGATGATTCAGACTCAAACTGATCAGAATTTAGGTTCTGGATCCAAATTGTGAAAACACATATATAAACTGCACATATAGATTGTGATCCAGATTTCCTTTGTTCTAAATATAGATTATAATTGAAAACAGTGGTCTAAATTCAGACTAGGAACCATATTCTAAATCCAGATTATGATTATGATTCTGTTTGCTCTGAATACATAATTCTAGAACTAGATTATGCTTTTTATTCTACATTTAAATTGAAATCCCAACATTTATTTTGTTGTAAATATAGATTTTAAACCAAGATTATGATTCAGATTCGAACTGATCAGAATTTAGAATCTGGATCCAGATTGTAATTATCATTACACATATAGTTTGTAATCCAGATTTCCTTTGCTCCATGTATAGATTGAAGATTGTAGTCTAGATTCAGAACAGGATTCACATTATAAATCCAGCTTGTGGAACCAGGTTATGATCTTTATTGTACATCCAAATTGTAATCCAGATTTCCCTTGCTTTAAATGTTGATTCTTAATGAAGACTGTGGTCTAGATTCAGTATAGATTATGACCCATATTCTAAATCCAGATTGCACATTATTAAATACAATTATTATTTTATTTATCTGTTTATTTATTTACAATTTGAAAGTGTGTTTTATTTATTATTATTTTCTTTTTAAGAACTTTGTAGGATTTCCAAGCTACTTTTTTTTTTCCATCTTGTCTGCCAATCCTTTCTACATTTTCATACACATTCAAATATGGTACCAAACATAGGGACATTTGGCACCATGTCTGAATGTGTATACAAATTTTAATTTCGAACCCTCAGTATGAACTGTAAAACTCAATAAAAAATGTCACGATTTGTCTCAATGCACTAAAATGATGGATTTGTTACCAAGGATTTCTCTTATTACTTTTAGGTGAGTCATCCCCATGCAGCGTGAATAATGGAGGTTGCCATGACCTTTGCCTTTTGACTCCACTTGGTGTGGTAAACTGTACTTGCCGTGGAGAACGGATATTACTGGATGATAACAGATGTGTATGTAAGTCCTGTACCCTCTCTCTCTGTATCTCTCACTCATTTTCTTGGACTTTTTCACTCACCCCAAATTTTCTAGTATGTCCCAGTACTTTGAATTATGTTGCTAAGTTCATGTCTGTTAGTATTGAGGCTGTGTGTATGTTGGCAAATAATAATATAATAATAGCAGATATTTCTGTTTGGGATGCTGGTGATAAAACAGGTTTTGAGAATTGTTTGGTGGCTGATCGGCTCTGAATTGAAATTCAGAGCGAATGTTCAGGTCTGCGGTGACCCAGGTCTGGAGGCGGATAGCTGAGAAACAGGGGGCATGTGGGACAGAATGCCTGCTTTTAGCATAGTGAGAAGAACACGCTGCTGCTCTAGGAACAAACTGAAGCAGAATCTAGCAGCGAGGCTTATTGCTGCAGCATCCTTCCTGTTGCTCTGAATGTCAATTACAAATCCAAATAGTGACAGTGATTCATGTTGCTCTGAATATAGATTTCAAATCCAGATCATGATTCAGCTTCATTTTGCTTAGAATTTAGGTTCTGGACCCATATTATGAAAGCTAATTGTGCACACAATGTAATTCAGAATCCATAATTGTGAACTAGATTCAGATTGTGATCCAAATTCTAAATGTGAACCCAGATCATTCACATTCCATTTAATGTAAATATATATAATTCCGGAACCAGATTATGATCTCTATTAAGCATCCACATTGCAACCAAAACAGTTCAGAAAAAAACAATACAGATTTCCCTGGCTCTGAATATAGATTTTGAATATGACGACTGTGGTCTATATTCAGATTATGATCCATATTCCCAATCCAGATAATGATTTAGATTCCATTTGCTTTTTGGCACTAGATTTTGATCTATATTGTACATCCAGATTGTAATCCAAGTTCATTTTGCTCTAAATATAAATTCTGAATCCAGATTGTAAATTAGATTTAGATTATGATCCATATTCTAAATACAGATTATAATTCAGATTCTGTTTGCTCTGAATATAAATTCTAAATCCATATTGTAATTTATATTTATTTTGTTCAGATTTAAGTTCTCGATCTGCATTCTAAAATATAATTTCACATCCAAAATGCAGTCCATTTCCCTTGCTTCGAATATATGCATTCAATACAAGATTGTGATCTGGGTTTAGATTATGATTCACTTTCTAAATACAGATTATGATTCAGATTCTGTTTGCTCTGAATATCAAATTGTAGAACCAGTTTTGAATCCAACTTTTGCTCTGAATATACATTTGAAATCCACATTGTAATTCAGATTTATTTTGTTCATATTTAGATTCCAAATTTGTATTCTAAAATATAATTACACATTCAAAATACAATCCAGATTTTCCTCGCTTCAAATCTTTGAGTACAATACCATGATTGTGAACTCGATTTAGATTATGATCCATATTCTAAATACAGATTATGATACAGGTTCTGTTTGCTCTGAATATCAAATTGTAGAACCAGTTTTGAATCCAAATTTTGCTCTGAATATACATTTGAAATCCACATTGTGATTTAGATTTATTTTGTTAAGATTTAGGTTCTGGATCTGTATTCAAAAATTTAATTTCTCATCCAAAATGCAATCCAGATTTCCCTTCCTTCGAATATATGGATTCAATATGAAGATTGTCATCCATTTTTTAAATACAGATAATTATTCAGATTCTGTTTGTTTTAAATATTGAATTTTGCAACCAGTTTTGAATTCAGATTTGTCTCTGAATATAGATTCTAAATCTAAATTGTGTATTCAGCTTGGGAATAAATTCTTAATCCAAATTGTGACCCAAATTCCTTTTCATTTACACTTTAAAAATGCCAAGTGCTCATATTTTCACCTATTTGGAGCCACTACAGAGTCCTATCTGGATAGATGATCCATGTCTAGAAGCCAGTTTCTTTACACCACATTTGCATAATTAATACTTTTGGCTAGATCTAGAAATTAGATGGTTCTGGGTGCTTCTGTGTAGATATTGATACTGGACCACCAATCTACTCTACCTGGGATTTTTTTATTTTTTTTATTATTAGAGATAGGCATGAGTACAAAAAAAATGAAAGCACAGTTGTGTGATTCAGGATGGTTGCATACGGACAATATGCACAGTGACTTTCAGTCCAGGATTGCAACTGCGCTCAACTCCCTGCTTGGAGAGGATTATGGGGCTTATACACAGATGTGTTTTTGTGTTCAAACAGCTAGACATAGTGCATCTGATGGAATAGAACAGAACACATGGGACATGATGCAAAGGGCAAAGAGACATTCCTCTGAAGTTTGTGTACATAGGCTAACAGTAAAAAAATAAAAATAAAAGTGCAAATGTAACTCTGCTATGTCTGTCCTCAGCTGATTATGTGTCAAACACTTAAGCAGTCAATGCACATCCCTAATCTTTACTTCAGGGCAGCACATCACACATCTACAAATCTCTTTTACTCTCATCTTCCAGCCATGAACTCCTCCTGTAACATCCACTCAGAGTTCCAGTGTGGAAATGGGGAATGCATCGACTACCAACTGACATGTGACGGCATCGCACACTGCAAAGACAGGTCGGATGAGAAGATGCAGTATTGCGGTAAGAACCCAGTCAGGCAGGGTGCTGTGTTTCAGCCCTCAGGTTTCATCTCTAAACTGAATGAAGGAAGCTACAGAAGGTCTTCCTGTTCTCCTGTGACTCCGACTAATAAGACAAGCTTACAGCAGCCTGGCAAAAACGTAATGAGTGCGAGTGATGTGACGGCCGACTGCTGCTCTGTCTGTCTCTCCCTCTGTCTTTACTTTCTCAAGCAGAGATTCTAATGAAACAGTTGTTCTCAGATCTCAGATAGTTTTACTATCCAGACTGTACACTATCTATCTATCTATCTATCTATCTATCTATCTATCTATCTATCTATCTATCTATCTATCTATCTATCTATCTATCTATCTATCTATCTATCTATCTATCTATCTATTTTGTTGTGAATATGGATTTTAAACCCAAATTACAATTCAGATTCAAATTGATCAGAATTTAGGTTTTGGATCTAGATTGTAAATACAGTTATACATATAGACACTGTAATCCAGATTTCCCAGTGTGTTCTAGGTTCTAGATTCTAGACTCAGACCATATTCTAAATCCATATTATGATTCAGATTCTATTTTCTCTGAATATATTCAGATTAACAGATTATGATTTTAAACCAACGTTATGATTCAGATTCAAACTGATCAGAATTTTGGTTCCAGATCCAAGTTGTGTAAACAATTACACACATAAATTAAAATCTGGATTTTCCAATTTAATTGAAGATGGTGGTCTAAATTTAGATTAGGATTCATATTTTAAATCCAGATCATGATTCAAATTCTGGTTGTTCTGAATAAAGAGTTTTGGAATCAGATTATGATCTTTATTGTATATCCAAAATTGAAATCCAAATTCATTTGGTTGTGAATGTGGATGCTAAACCAAGATATAGATTCTAATTATATTCAAATTGAAATCAAAAAGTAATTTTTTTATAAATATAGATTTTGAACCAAGATTGTGATTCAGATTCAAACTGATCAGAATTTAGATTGTAAATACAATTATACATAAATATTGTATTTCAGATTATCATTTTTATTGTACATCCTAATTGAAATCCAAATTCATTTTGTTGTGAATTTAAATTTGAAACCAAGATTATGATTCAAATTCAAACTGATCAGAATTTAGGATCTGGATCCAGATTGTAGTTACCATTATACATATAGATTGCAATCCAGATTTCCTTTGCTCCAAGTATAGATTGGAGATTTTAGTCTAGATTCAGATCAGGATTCATATTATAAATCCAGATTGTGGAACCAGGTTATGATCTTTATTGTACATTTATTAATTATGAATTATTTATTATTTTATGTATAATTTTTTTTTCTTTAAAAAAAACCATCTTATTGTACAGTCCCATGCCTAATCTTAGCTTTACCTTTTTCTTTAGAGAACCGGAACTGCAGACACGGCTTTAAATCGTGTTATAACCAGCGGTGTGTGGCCAACCATCGATTCTGTAATGGCGTGAATGATTGCGGGGATAACTCCGATGAAGTTTATTGTAACAGTGGGTATCTTTACTTTTTCTCACAGTATTAAACCCATGATCAGTCCAGAGTTGTTTAGTTCAGGAATCTTCTTTTATTCCCTTCATTCTGCCCAACTCTCCAGAGGAATGCAGTCCATCAATCAATAGAACTCTTGAATTCTCGCCTTGCTTGAACATCTAAATAACAACATTAAGCTTTAATGCAGAAACACATCTATAATGTAGACAGTACAAACCACAGATCTTGGCATCCCTGTGCTTCGGCGAAGGTCAATGAATGCTGTACTCTTGCCAGCAATGCAGGAATCTGAATGATTGTAGAAACTTGATTTTGTAAACACTTGAATAAAACACTTCTCATTACAGATAGTTTTATTGTATCTTCACTATTAGCCAATTAAATTTAATTGTCAGCTACTCTTTGTAAGTATCAAACTCACACCTCTTTAAACAGACCAGTTTTACATTCACACTACTTCTGGATTTGAAAATGGTGTAAGATCTAATTTAGCTATAACTGGGTTTATTTTCTCATTCCATTTCCACAAATATGTTGAATATCAATGTACTTATACTGTGAATTATTATTTTTTTTAATAATGTGGAACTATGCATATGTGAAAGTGAAGTTAACCCAGAGCACTTTTTTATAATTTCAGTTTATGCAAATGTGAAGTTAACCCAGAGCTTTTTGCATTTATATTACATATTAAACTTTGCTGAAACAAACTCACATTATTTTTCTAGATTATCAGAAATTTGGTTTGCCTAAAAAAGTGGTCTGACTTTATATAAACGGTGGTTTGACTTTGTTGAAAGAGTTTTAATTTGTTTTAAAGTGGTCAGACTTCAATTAAAGTATTTTGTTTGGCTTTAAATTGGTCTGACTTCATTCAAAGTATTTTGATTTATTTTAAAGTGGTTTGACTTCATATGAAACATTTTGGTTTTCTGTAAAGTTGACTTCATTTAAATTGTTTTGGTTTGCTTTAAATTGGTCTGACTTCATTTAAGGTATTTTGATTTGTTTTAAATCAGTTAAACTTCATTTAAAACATCTTGGTTTGTTTAAAAGTGGTGTGACTACATGTAAAGCATTTTGATTTGCTTTAAAGTTGTTTGACTTCATTCAAGTGTTTTGGTTTGCTTTACATTGGTCTAACATTATTTAAAGCATTTTGATTTGCTTTAAAGTGGTGTGACTTCATTTTAAGTGTTTTGGTTTGTTTTAAAGATATTTGACTACATTTAAAAGCATTTTGATTTGCTTTAAAGTTAGAATTAATTTAAAGTGTTTTGGTTTACTTTAAAGTGGTCTGACTTCATTTAAAGCATTTAGATTTTCTTTAAACTGGTCTGACTTCCTTTAAAGCATTTTGATTTGCTTTAATGTGGTTTGACTTTATTTTAAATAATTTGCATTTCTTCAAAGTGGTGTGATGTCATTTTGTAAGTGTTTTGGTTTTCTTTACAGTAGTCTAACTTTGTTTAAAGTGTTTTGGTTTGCTTTAAAGTGGTTTGACTTTATTTAAAGAGTTTTGGTTTACTTTAAAGTGGTTTGACTTCATTTAAAGTATTTTAGTTTTCTTTAAAGTGGTTTGAATTAATTTAAAGCTCTTTGGTTTTATTTAAAGAGGTCTGACTTCATTTAAAGCATTTCGGTTTTCTTTAAACTGGTGTGACTTCATTTAAAGCATTTTGATTTGCTTTTTATTGTGGTTTGACTTCATTTAAAGTAATTTGGTTTTCTTCAAAGTGGTGTGACTTCATTTAAAGTGATTTGGTTTGCTTAACAGTGGTCTAACTTCATTTAAAGCATTTTGGTTTGCTTTAAAGTGGTTTGACTTTATTTAAAGCACTTTGGTTTTATTTGAAGTGGTGTGACTTTGTTTAAAGTGCTTTGGTTTGCTTTAAATTGATCTGACATCATTTAAAGCTTTTTGGTTTTCTTTAAAGTAGTTTGACTTTATTTAAAGTTTTTTCGATTTGCTTTAAAGTGGTCTGACTTCATTTAAAGCATTTTAATTTGCTTTAAAGTGGTCTGACTTCATTTAAAGGACTCTAATTTGCTTTAAAGTGTTGTAACTTCATTTAAAGCATTTTTGGTTTGCTTTAAAGTGGTGTGACTTCATTTAGAGCATTTTGATTCACTTTAAAATGTTCTGACTTTATTTAAAGTGTTGTGGTTTGCCTTGCATTGGCGTAACTTTGTTTAAAGCATTTTTATTTGTTTTAAAGTTGTCTCACTTTATTTAAAGTGTTTCGGTTTGCTTTAAATTGGTTTGACTTCACTTAAAATGTGTTTTGATTTGATTTAAAGTGGTTTGACTTCATTTAAAGTGTTTTGGTTTGCTTTGAAGTGTATTTGTGTGTTTAGTTAATCTGAGTTTTTCCCTTGTGGTTCCAGATTCTTCTTGTTCATCTTCTGAGCGACGTTGTGCAGACGGTTCCTGTATTCCCGCATCTTCCTGGTGTAATCAGATCATCGATTGCGCTGACGCATCTGACGAGAAAAGCTGTAGTAAGATTAGCATGTGTTAAGGCTCAAGCCCATTCACACTTCTGACGGTGTGTGTTTGTGTGTCACGTAAGGTGTGAGACACTCGTCTCATTGCCCTCTCTGTGTTTCCAGATAGCACAGACTGCATGGAATACTACAGACTAGGCACTCGTGCCAGCAACAGCGAACAGTTTCTAAGCTGCAATTCCACGTCGCTGTGTGTTCATCCCTCCTGGATCTGTGACGGAGCCAATGACTGTGGGGATTACGCCGACGAAATACACTGCCACGGTAGAAATGCATTTGCATTCTCTCCCCCGGTCTGTCTTTCTCTTGTTTGTTTGTGCTCAAAGTACAATGTTGTCACGTTAAAAATGGAAAATAGCACTAGGAACAAAGGGAATTTTTACAAAGTTTGCATTGCGGCGCAGTGACGCCTCACATCGTTGGAGCCTTTTATAAGGCTATGAAACGTGGATGTTTTTTGACTCAATCACACTGAGTCCTGCCAAAAATTTGACAGTAATATACTTAGATATTTATGATATATGTAGAAAGCCCAGGACCTACTGAGAATATTTAGTGACTTAAGTCTTTGCGGCTGAGTGAAACACAACTCTGGAAGTCGATGAGTGTGTAGAATATTTTTCTGACACTTTACAGTCCTGTCGGAATTTATGAGTCGAGCGCACATGAGCTCCATCGCAACGTCGTAATTAAAAGTTGGAAACTCTGGATTTTCCTTGAAACCTGCATGTTGGGGAATGCCATTAAAAGATTCATGGTAGGAGAAGGTTGCTAATGATTGTATGTGCATTTTAAATTGTGACTTGTTGCACTTTGAGTAATTGTTATCTACAGGTTTCTCTAAAGTCTCCATTTTGACATTTCTCCCAGCTTCTTCAGTCCATACGTGTGAGGACGGCCATTTCGCGTGTCCCAGTGGAAACTGCATCTCCAGCGTCTGGTTGTGCGACGGACAGAAAGACTGCGAGGACGGAGCGGATGAATTTCAATGCGGTGAGCGCCACCTTTCTCCATTTATCAATGAATCATCCCTGCTGGACACATTGTGCGCTCTATATATCATCTTAATGAATATATTTACGTTTAAAGACTTTATTTATCTTCAAGTCACGCACAACCTTCTACATTAGAACGTGAGTGCTATTTTGCTCTATTGATCCACTTGTCACGACTAGTATGTGTTAAGTGCTAAATGTGAGAGTTTAGCTGCTTGACATTCCTGCCTTTGTGGCATTAAAGTTATGCTTTTATCAAAAAGTTATGCTCGGTTTCTTGTCTACTTTTTGTTTTATTCATTTGAAATTCCAGACAAAGTACTGTAGAAGTGTGATAAGGTGATACTTTTGATTGCATTTTATTGAAACTCATTTTCACTTCAGGGTCAAAACAAAAAAGCTAATTATGTTCTAATATTGCAACTTTAATTTATTTTCTGAATTCTCACGTTATATCTTGCGAAAGCTGCATTAGGTGTCGCAATGTTACTTTATTTGATCTAATTATATCTCCCAGCTAACTATTTCTCAGTATAGCAACTTTTTTTCCAGAATTATCTTGCAGTCCTGCTTTATATCTTGTAACGTGACTTTATTTCTTGTAATTATGACTTTATTTCTCACAATATGTGAGTTTATGTCCTCCATGGTGACTTTAGGTCTTGCAATGTAACTTTATTTATTCCTTGTTATAGCAACTTTTTTTTCTAGAATTGATAATATATCTCAGAATATGACTAATTATCTATTTTATATATTTCACAAACTGTATACATATCTCGCAATGCTCCCTTTTATCTTGCAATATGACTTTATTTCTTGTAATTGTGATTTTATTACTCACAATTTGCGGCTTTTTATTTTCCATGGTAACTTCAAGTCTCGCAATATGACTTTATTTCTCGCAATTTCAGCTTACAATTTGCGGCTTTATTTCTCCCATGGTGAGAAGTCTTGCAATTTCTCTTTTTAGCAACTTTTTTTCCAGAATTGCTACTAAATATCTCGGAATTATGCTTTATATATCGCAACATGACTTTATTTCTCATAATTATGACTTTAATTCTCACAATTTGTGAATTTATGTCTTCCGTGTAACTTTATTTCTCACAATTTGCAGCTTTATATCTCTTATGGTGACTTTAGGTCTTTCAATGTGACAATACAATATGACAATATTTCTTGCAGTGCTTTTTTATCTTGTAATGTTACTATTTCTCGTAATTATGACTTTATTTCTCACAATTTGCAACTTTATATCTTCCATTGTGACTTTAATCTCTCAATGTGGCTTTATATCTCGTTATAGCGACTTTCCCCCCCAAAATTGCTATTATATCTTACAATATGACTATATATCTTGCAGTGCCACTTTATATCTCACAATATGACTTTATTTCTTGTAATTGTGACTTTATTACTCACAATTTGCGACTTTATATTTTCCATGGTAACTTAAAGTCTCGCAAGTTCAACTTACAATTTGCGGCTTTATTTCTCCCATGGTGAGAAGTCTTGCAGTTTCTCTTTTTAGCAACTTTTTTTTTCCAGAATTGCTACTAAATATCTCAGAATTATGCTTTATATATCGCAATATGACTTTATTTCTCACAATTTGTGAGCTTATGTCTTCCATGTAACTTTATTTCTCACAATTTGCAGCTTTATATCTCTTATGGTGACTTTAAGTCATTCAATGCGACAATACAATATGACAATATTTCCTGCGGTGCTTTTTTTTATCTCGTAATGTTACTATTTCCCGTAATTATGACTTTATTTCTCACAATGTGCGACATTATATCTCCCATGGTGACTTGAAGTCTCGCAATGTGACTATTTATTATTATAGCAATTTTTTGCAGAACTGCTAATATATTTCACAAACCGTCTACATATCTCACAATGCTTCCTTATATGTCGCAATATGACTTTATTTCTCGTAATTATGACTTTATTTCTCACAATTTGTGAATTTATGTCTTCCGTGTAACTTTATTTCTCACAATTTGCAGCTTTATATCTCTTATGGTGACTTTAAGTCTTTCAATGCGACAATACAATATGACAATATTTCCTGCGGTGCTTTTTTATCTCGTAATGTTACTATTTCCCGTAATTATGACTTTATTTCTCACAATGTGCGACATTATATCTCCCATGGTGATTTGAAGTCTCGCAATGTGACTATTTATTATTATAGCAATTTTTTGCAGAACTGCTAATATATTTCACAAACCGTCTACATATCTCACAATGCTTCCTTATATGTCGCAATATGACTTTATTTCTCGTAATTATGACTTTATTTCTCACAATGTGCGACATTATATCTCCCATGGTGACTTGAAGTCTCGCAATGTGACTGTTTATTATTATAGCAATTTTTTGCAGAACTGCTAATATATCTCACAAACCGTCTACATATCTCACAATGCCTCCTTATATGTCGCAATATGACTTTATTTCTCGTAATTATGACTTTATTTCTCACAATGTGGGACTTTATACAGGGCTCTAGACTAACTTTTTGCACTGGTTGCACTGGTGCGCCTAACTTTTTTTCTTAGGTGCACCAGCACAAAAGTTAGGTGCACCCAAATTTTCAAACGCATCACATTTAACACCGCAGTTTTACAAGTTCACTTTTTTTTTTTTACTTTTTTTTTTTAATTTATTTTTTAATCCCTGTCCATATAGGCAATATTGACTTGTAAATGAATAACTAACAATCTGGTCAATATAAAGTTCTTTATTTGAAGCATATTTTTTTCCCCAGTACTTTACCCTACTTTGTGTAATAACGAAAACATTTCAGTGAAAAAATAAGTCCAAAACTCTCTATTTTAACATTTTGAACAATTTTTTTTTTTTTTTAATTTTTTTTTTTATTCTTGTTTTAATTTTTCTCATAATCAAATGAAAGCATAAACATTTATTTATTTTTAATCAAATGAAAAATAAACCTTTTTAATTTTTGGCAAACATATACATGATTTATAAATAGGAATATATAAACACCTACATTATACTGTACAAAAGTAATACAGGACTAATATTGTTCTGTTTCATGTTAAACCGTACTTTTATTTTGAAAGGTTGCCGTATGATATGATGCTTTCTCAAATGAAACGGTAAAAGTGACACGGTAGGTTTGGAGATTGAGTTTATCTGTTCATGTGAGATGCAAATGCCAAAAATTAGCGGGAGCATCACGCGTGCTTCAGTAGCCTATACGCGTGTAGTTAAAAAAAAATACACGTCTCCACCATTAATACATAGAGGCAAATGGAATATGCAGGATTCATTTTAAACTGTCTTTTTGCCTTTCAGTTTTCACAGACACTAGTCCATATCGCGATTTGAATTAAGTGACAGACCAACTCTTGATTTATCAATCCAGAAATCAACGTATTACGTGGCATTCCGCGCCATAGTAAATTCGGTTTTTATGAATGGAGTCCGCGATCCAGTCCGTGTTTTTGCGGAGGAGGCATTGTAAACGCTTGACAATGTAAAGACATCCTGACTGCATCACATGCATTTTCAAACGTACACACACGTACAGGAATATCTGGACCACGGCCAATCAGAGGGGGGGGCGGGATCCGTCCTTCATCTCTGATTGGTTTAGACCACGCCACGGTATGGGTCTAATGTGTGTCTGTTGTTGAGCAACAGGGAGACTTTAAGAGTGACGGAGTTTCGTTTTTCCCCCCTCGAACGGCTGGTCGCACCGGTGCAACCTTTGATTTTTTTTAGTCGCACCATTGAGAAATTAGGTCGCACGTGCGACCAAATTGGTCGCACTCTAGAGCCCTGTTATATCTCCCATGGTGACTTGAAGTCTCGCAATGTGACTATTTCAGAACTGCTAATTATATCTCACAAACTGTCTATATATCTCACAATGCTTCCTTATGACTTTATTTCTCGTAATTGTGACTTTATTACTCACAATTTGCGGCTTTATATTTTCCATGGTGACTAAGTCTCGCAATATGACTTTATTTCTCGTAATTTCAACTCACAATTTGTGGCTTTATTTCTCCCATGGTGAGAAGTCTTGCAATGCGACTTTTAGAATTGCTACTATATATCTCGGAATTATGCTTTATATCTCGCAATGTGACTTTATTTGTCATAATCATGACTTTATTTCTCACAGTTTGTGACTTTATGACTTTATTTCTCATTGAGCCATTTTGTTTTCCAAAATTGCTACTATATCCCAGAATGTCTATATATCTCACAATTGTGCTTTATATCTCGCAATATGACTTTATTTCTTGTGTGTGTGACTTTATTTTCACAAATCTCCTATGGTGACGTCTTTCAATGTGACAATATAATATGACAATATTTCTTGCAGTGCTTTTTTATCTCATAATAATGTGACTATTTCTCATAATTATTACTTTATTTCTTAAAATTTGCGACTTCATATCTTCCATGGTGACTTTAAGTCTCTCAATGTGGCTTTATTTCTCGTTATAGCTACTTTTTCCCCCCAAAATTGCTACTATAACTTACAATATAACTATATATCTTGCAGTGCCACTTTATATCTCACAATATGACTTTATTTCTTGTAATTGTGACTTTATTACTCACAATTTGCGGCTTTATATTTTCCATGGTGACGTTAAGTCTCGCAATATGACTTTATTTCTTGTAATTACAACTCACAATTTGTGGTTACTTTGACTTTATCTCTTACAGTTTCCAGCTTTTTATTTTCCATGGTGACCAAGTCTCGAAATTTGACTTTATTTCTCGTAATTTCAATTTACAATTTGCGGCTTTATTTCTCCCATGGTGAGAAGTCTTGCAATGTGACTTTATTTCTCTTTTTAGCAACTTTTTTTTTCCAGAATTGCTACTATATATCTCACAATTTTGCTTTATATCTTGCAACGTGACTTTATTTCTCCTCATTATGACTTTATTTCTCACAATTTGTGACTTTATGGCCTGGTTTCACAGACAGGGCTTATTCCAAGCCAGGATTAGAGCATAGTTCAATTAGGACATTTTAGTAATTTTTATAAATGTGCCTTAGAAAAAAAAATATTACTGTATCATCTTGAGACAAAACAAGGCACTGCTATATTTTAAAATCAGTCAGTGCAAGTTTATTTGAGTTGAAACAGCTCAGACTTACATTTTAGTCTGGAACTAGGCTTAAGCCTTGTCTGTGAAACCAGGGGTAAATGTCCCATTGTGACTTTAAGTCTTACAATGTGACTTTACTTCTCGTTGTAATGACATTTTTTCCCCCCAGAATTGCTATCATATTATACAATGTCTATAAATCTTGCAATGCTGCTTTATTTCTCGCAATATGACTATTTTGTCATTCATAATTTGCGACTCACAAATATCTCCCATAATGACATTAAGTCTTGCATTGTAACTTTCTTTCTCTTTTTAGCGACTTTTTTTTTTTCAGAAGTGCTACTATATCCCACAATATGACTATATATCTTGTAGTGCCACTTTATATCTCGTAATGTGACTTTATTTCTCGGAATTATGACTTTTTTTTCACAAAATTTGTGACTTTATATCTCCCATGTTGACTTTAATTATCACAATGTAACTTTAATTCTCATTATAGCAACTTTTTTCTAGAATTGCTACTGTATCTCAGAATATGTCTATATGTATCGCAATTCTGCTTTATATGTCATCATATGACTTTATTTCTTGTAGTTGTGACGTTATTTCTCACAATTTGATGCTTTATATTTTACATTGTGACTAAGACTTGCAGTGTGACTTTATTTCTCATTATAATGACTTTTTCCCCCAGAATTGCTACTATATCTCACAATATGTCTATAAATCTCGCCATGCTACTTTATATTTGCAATATTATTATTTTTTTCATGTAATTGGGACTTTATTTCTCACAATTTGAGGCTTTATATCTCCCATTGTGAGTTTAAGTCTTGCAATATGACTTTATTTCTCATAATTATGACTTTTTTTCACAATTTTGTTACTTTCTCTTTCATAGTGACTTTAAGTCTTGTTACCTTGTAACTTTATTTCTTGTTATAGCAACTTTTTTCCAGAATTGCTACTATATCTCACAATATGACAATATATCTTGCAGTGCATCTCGTAATGTGACTTTATTTTCCAGAATTGCTACTACAGTGCCTTGCGAAATTATTCATACCCCTTAATTTTTTTTCACATTTTGTTATGTTGCTGCCTTATGTTAAACTATAAATTACTTTTTTACTGCACTTCGAGTGGAGTTAAACTGTGGCAAATTCATTTGAATGAGTATGATTTAGAAAGGCACACACCTCTCAGAAAAGGTCTAACAGCTGAAAATGCATATCAGAGCAAAAACCAAGTCCTGAGGTCAAGATAACTGCCTGTAGAGCTCAGTGACAGACTTGTGTTAAGGCAATGATCTAGGGAAGAGTTCAGAAAAAAATCTGCTGCATTGAAGGTTCACAGAAGCATTATTAATAATGGAAGACGATTGGAACAACTAGGACTCTAGAAAATGTCTGCCAGCCCCCATCCAAGCTGACAGAGCTTGAGAGGTGAAAAGGTGAGGCAAAGAATGGCAGATAATTGCCAAATGCAGATGTGCTTGTCACATCATACCCAAAAAGACTTGAGGCTGTAAAGGTGCTTCAACTATGTACTGAGTTAAGGGTATGAATACTTCTGCAATGTACTTATTTCAGTGCTTTATTTTTCATAAATTTGTAAAATTAGCTAATCTGTTTTTTGCTTTGTCACTATTATGGTGTATGGAGTGTAAATTGATGTGGGGAAAAAACTAATTTAAAGCAGTTTAACATAATGCTGCAACAAAACAAAATGTAAAAAAATGAAGGGGTATAAATACTTTTGCAAGGCACTGTATATACAGCGTATGTCTGTATATCTTGCAATGTTCTTTATATCTCGCAAAATGACTTTATTTCTTGAATGTATGACTATATATCTTGCGACATGACTTTATTTTTTGTAACTGTGACTTTATCACAATTTGTGGCTTTGTGTCTTCCATGGTGACTTTTCGAAGGTTTAAAAATAAAAATACGTTTAAAAATAAATACGACCTCACGTTGTGTATATCACATTTACACATGTCTCCGAAACTTCCGTCCATCGTAAAAAGGTTCCGGTTCGATTTTCTGCATTTTCGCATCCGTAACAAGCATTTTGATATGAAAGTGTGACGAATATGAAAAAACACAAAAAAATCTCACAGTATGTCTATATATTACCTATATATCTCACATTATGACTCTATTTCTCACAATTTGCTCATTTATATCCCAAAATGGGACATTAAGTCTCGCAATGTGACTTTATATTTGGTTACAGCAATTTTTATATTATTATTATTATTATTTGTAGCTACTGTACTTTACAATTTGCCAATATGTCTCACAATGCTGCTTTATATTTTAATTGCGACTTTTTCTTATAATTATGACTTTATCTTTTGCAATATCTATCTATTCTTAGAAAGAAAAGTTACATTACATTCTTGAAGAAAGGTATTATCCACATGTGGTTATTCAATCCACACGTTCCTATAATGTGTTGCATAATCATTAATCTCATCGACATTCATGTTTCTCTCAAACTTTGAGATGTACATCCGAAGCGAGCAGAACTGTAGGGTAGGAAGTTCTCGGAAGTTCTGCTTTCCTGCTGCGACCAATCTCTGCTTTGCGTCTGTCCCGACCCCGTGCCAGGAATCCTTTTGGTTCCGCTTCAAAGCGTCTTATTCAGAGCAAGAACTCTGATCTGCAACTGAAACTCCCGCAACTCTGGGCCGTGCGGCGGCCTCGTAGTCACTGACCCAAAATCAGAAGTAATACGGATTTGTTTCCGTGCCCTTGATCTTGATGAATTTGCCGGTGCTTTTTCACCTTTCATTTTGGTTATTTGTTCTTTTGAGACTTCCCCAACGGCAGGTTTTGAAGAATGACCCTCATTTACCTATTCATCCTCTTCGCTTTCGTTGTCTTCAGCCCTTTTGGTGTCACTTTTTAAAACCTTTCTCTCTGTGACCTTGGTGTCTCTGTCCCAGCCCCCGGTGGCTTTGCAGAGATATCACAAAATCGATGGCAAATGCAAGCAAACAAACTTTCAGACTGCTGATAGGAGCATATTTGCTCGCACCTTTCGGGGCTCGCGTGCGTATGCAAGTGGACAAGTACTTTAAAAGTGCTTGCTAGCAGGATCGCCTTCCAAAGTTGAAGCTCTAATCCCAACAAGGGCAAAGAGGGCTTTTAGAGGCCACTTTCTTCAGATATTGCACTCAATTTGTCTTTCAAAGGCAAACTTATAATTATTAAAGGGTATTCATAGATGTTTACACTTTCATTTTGCTTATTATAGGTATAATTCCAAAAATTCCGCCATTATTTATTCACATGCATGTCATTATTTTAAACCCATATGGCTTTTTCTTTCTTGGAACACATCATACAATATTTACAATGTTTTTATGTGTTTTATTTTGGTTATTACAGGTTACAAATTTATTTTTCTTAGTTTCTCGCTAAAATTTAAATTGTAATCATTTATTCATCCTCATGTTGTTCCAAACGTGTAAGACAATAAATATTTTGTGAAAGTTTTATGTTTTATTTCAATTATTGTAAGGTATAAATTATTATTATTTTTTTTATTTACTTATTTCCTTTCTTTTGTAGTTTTTCCACCAAAATTATTTTTTTCATTATTTATTCACCCTCATCTCTTTTCAAACCTGTATGACTTTTTTCTTTGATTGTTTCTTAATCTGTAATTATCAAATATTTAGTTTTTTGGGGGGCTTTATTTTGCTTATTTTATTTAGTTACTTATTTTGGAGTTTTCCGGCCGAAATGAACTTTCTGTCTTTATTTATTCATCCTCATGTCTTTTCAAACCTGTATGACTTTTTTTCTTAATCATTTCATAATTTGTACTTATTTATTTTTGTAGTTTTCCTGCCAAAATTAAATTTGTCATTATTTATTTACCCTCATGTCTTTTCAAACCTGTATGACTTTTTTGTTTAATGTTTTATTTTGTAGTTTTATTTATTAATTAACTAATTTTTTACTTGCTTGCTTTTGTAGTTTTCCTCCCAAAATGAAAATTCTGTTATTTATTCATCCTCGTTTCTTTTCAAATCTGTACGATTTTTTCTTGATTATTTCTTAATTTCTAATGATAACATTTTTATTTTTAATGTGTTTTATTTATTTATTTATTTATTTTTATACAACTTTTGTCATTATCTATTCACCCTCATTTTTTTCAAATCTGTATGATTTATATTCTTTATTATTTCTTAATTTGTAATGATAAAATATTTATTTTTAATGCGTTTTCTTTTGCATATTTAGTTATGTATTTATTTATTTATTTACTTATTTACATAGTTTTCCCGCCAAAATGAAAATTCTGTTATTATTTATTCATCCTGTCTTTTCAAATCCATATGACTTTTTATTTTAATTATTTTATAATTTGTAATTATATATAACACGTTTTATTTTTATTTAGTTATCTTTTATTTATTTATTTTTACTTACTTGCTTGCTTTTGTAGTTTTCCCGCCAAAATGAAAATTCTGTCGTTATTTATTCATCCTCATGTCTTTTCAAACCCATATGACTTTTTCTTAATTATTTTTTAATTTGTAATGATAAAATATTGATTTTGTTTTATTTTGCATATTTATTTATGTATATTTATTTACGTACTTAAGTAGTTTTCCTGCCAAAATAAAAATTATTAATTGTTATATTTATTATTGTTGTTATATTTATTCACCCTTGAGTCTTTTCAAACCAATATGACTTTTTTCTTAATTATTTCATAATTTGTAATTATATAAAAAAGGTGGTTTTTTTTATTTATTAATCTTTTTTATTTTTACTTGCTTGCTTGCTTTTGCAGTTTTCCCGCCAAAATAAAATTGCTTATTTATTTATTGCTTATATCATTATTTATTCAAACATCTTTTTAAATATTTCTTAATTTGTAATGATAAAATATTTTGTTTTTAATGCATTTATTTATTTACTTACTTGCTTGTAGATTCCCACCAAAATTAAAATTATGTCATTATTTATTCACTCTCATGTCTTTTCAAACCCATGTGATTTTTTTCTTAATTATTTCTTAATTTGAAAATTATAAAATATTTAGTTTTGATTTAAATGTTTTATTTTGATTTTTTTATATTTATTTATTTACTTACTTTTGTAGTTTTCCCGCCAAAATGAAAATTCTGTGATTATTTATTTATCCTCATGTCTTTTAAAATCTGTATGATTTTTTCTTAATTATTTCTTAGTTTGAAAATTATAAAATATTTAGTTTTGTTTCAAGTTTTATTCTGCTTTTTCTATTTATTTATTTATTTGCTTACTTTTGTAGTTTTCCCACCAAAATGAAAATTCTGTCATTATTTATTCACTCTTATGTCTTTCCAAACCTGTAAGACTTTGTCTTTGCTGGACCACAAGATAAAATATTTTTACAATTTTTAATGTGTTTTATTTCTAATTATCCATTTCAATTTGGGAAAAGAGCAGCATGAACATTTCCAAATCTTATATTTTATGTTCTATGGAAAAACTAAAGTCAAAATGGTTTGAAACAGCATTAATGATAAAAGAATCATCGTTTTTGTTTGTACCGTTCCTTAAATGTCAGTACGGCCTCCCTTGGGTTTGTTTTCAAAGGTCAAACTTTTCCCTCCAGATTCATCGTGCCTTTGGAATCAGTTCGCCTGCTCCAAAAACAAGTGCATTGCCAAACAGTGGCTCTGTGACGGCGAGGACGACTGCGGTGACGGATTGGACGAAAGCGAGGAAATTTGCGGTAAAACTATGAAGCACGTATTTGCATTTAGGCCACACAATGAAAGACTTCCTCTGAGAGGAAGGATATAAATCAACACGAAAGAGGCGGGAGGAAAAATTGGCCTGCGGTTTCATCATAGTTGCGAATTTATGGCTATGCTGTGCTCCTAACAAATGGGCTCTGAAGAACAAAAAAAAAAAATCAGGTTTCACAAAGGTCAAACACAAGCAGATTGTTAAACAAGTTATAGAAATATATGCTTAAACTTTTTCGATTACTTTGAGAATTTGTTTTAAACAAATAAATATTCATTCACGGCTTGAGATTGTGATGCTCTCTCTCTCTCGTCAGGTTCGGCTACATGCACCCCCGGTTTGTTCAGTTGCCCAGGATCGTACGCTTGTGTACCCAGGAACTGGTTATGTGACGGGGAGAGAGATTGTCCCGATGGCAGCGATGAGCTAGCGGTAGCTGGCTGCGGTAATTTCAAACATT
>NC_133367.1:23165227-23209622 GCF_049309525.1 Garra rufa | reverse complement strand
CCGCACTATTTCATCTGTGTCTGATTTGAAGTGGGCAGAATGACTGACAAAAATAACCGTCTTTTTTACCCATTCGGTCAAAATCTGCGCTGCAAAGAGCAATACTAGTTTTCAACTTGTCTAAAACTTGGCAAATGACCATGGAATAATTGGGATAATTAACGGCTTGCCGTGCATTAAAGACGCAGCATGCAGGCAGGTACGCGCATACACACCCACAGTCTACGATACACACTGCAAACCATTGATTATCCCTTACTTATTTCATTTTATTTTATTTTATTTTATTAATAAATTAATTCATTATTATTAATAATAATAATAATAATAATAAACATTATTATTGCATAATATTAAAAGTATATAATTTCATTGTTATTTTATTGTTATTTTTCATTCTATTTTATTTGATTAAGTGATTTTGGTCATAAGTTATGTTCATTACTTGGTTTACTATTTTTTTATATTTCTAATATTTAAAAAAAATTGAAATATTAGTGATTTTGGTCATGAGTTATGTTCATTACTTGGTTTACTATTTTTTTTATATATATTTCTAATATGAAAAAAAATCTATCTATTTTTAATATTTCATCTTATATTTTTCATCTTTTATTTTATAATAATAATAATAATAATAATAATAAATGTATTATATTAAAATTATATCATTATTTAATTTTGTTTTATTGATTGATTTGGGTCATAAGTTCTGTTCATTACTTAGTGAAATAAATAACACTAATTACAATAGTAATCTATGTGTTTACTCTTATAATAAAAAAATATTTTATAACAATAAAAAAACTTATATTAAAAGTATATCATTGTTTTATTTTGTTATTATTGTTTAGTTGATCCTTTTTGATTCATTGATTTGGACATTTGATTTGGGTCATTACTATTTTTTTTAAATAAATAAAAAAATATATAATAGTTATCCATGTGTTTATTTTATTTTAGCAATTTTTTTCGTGTATTGTTTTCATTTTTCTGAAAAGTAAAAAAAAAAAAAAAAAAGTATTACCCAGATATGGTTTATTTTGGGTCATCAGTTCTGTTCATCATTATTTATTTATTTTTTAATAATAAAAATGTAAAAAATAATATAAATCAGTTTTATTTATTTTATTTATTTTATTTTTTCCATTTAATTGTATTTATTTTTTTTATCTATTTTTATTTTGTTTATTTTTTGGTCATACATTTTTTTTTTTTTTTTTTTAGCATTTTAGATTGAGCTTTTTTATTTAAAAAAATAATAAGTTCATTCACTTGTTTGTTCGCATTTTTATTAATTTACTTGTCTGTCTGTCTGTCCATCTGCCTTGAACAGTGAATGCTAATTAACACCACTTTTGGGTAATAAGGTGCCAAATTTATCCAAAACATCTTTTTATCTTCCGTCCTTGAATTTTCAGAGCCACAACCAAACTAATTGGACTTTTTTTTTTTTTTTTTTATATCAAGTCTCAGGTGTCTATATGTGCTGTTCCTTTTATCCTAACACATACCTAACATCCTGTTTGTTCCTCTCTTTAATAAGCTCCGAACAACACGTGCACCGAGAGCACGTTCCAGTGCCGGAACCAGAACTGCGTCCCGCGGCGTTTCGTGTGCGACCATGATGACGACTGCGGAGACGGTTCTGACGAGTCTCTGGAATGCGGTGAGCAGACACGGTTTCTCGATTCATTACTTTCAGTTGAAAATGACCATCCCTTTGTGGCCTGTATAATGGGTTGTAATTGTGTTGGCACAACATTAATTGGACGTTTCAGCGGTTGGAATGAATCCACAACTCACTGTCCCATACCTCAGATCTAAGAATAAACACAAATATAGGCTACTGTTCATCTTTGTTATTGTTATCTATGAGGATGAATCTCACAAACCTGTCCTGGTCGCAAAGATTTTTTAATCTCTCAAAGCTGTTTTATATCTTGCAGTGTGACTGTTTCTCACTATTTGTCTCTCATTGTGACTTTATTTCACAAAACCTAACTTTATTTTTCAATATGACTCTTGCAATGGCAATATTTTTCCCAATGACTTTTTAATCTCGCAATGCAGTTTTATATCTCGCAATATGACTATTCATCGCAATTTGTCTCTCACAAAACAGCTTTATTTCTCTCAAAATGACTTTTTCTTGTAATTGCAATATTCTTCGCAATAATTTTTTAATCTCGCAGTGTGGCTTTATGTATCGTAATGTGACTATTTCTCACAATTTGTCTCTCATTGTGACCTAATATATCACAAAACGTAACTATATTTCTCTCAATATGACAATTTCTCGCAATTGCAATATTTTTCGCAATGTTTTTTAATCTTGCAATGTGGTGTTATATCTCTCATTGTGACTTTGTATCACAAAACTTAATGTCATTTCTCTCAATTTCACTATTTTTCGCAACTGCAATATTTTTCGCAACGATTTTGTTTTTATCTCGCAATGCATTTTTATAACTATTTCTCACAATTTGCCTCTCGATGTGACTTCTTATCACAAAATGTAACTTTATTTTGTTCAATTTCACTGTGTCTCACAATCACTATTTTTTTCCCCAATTATTTTTTTTGATTTCGGAATGTGGTTTTATATCTCACAGTGTGACTATTTCTCACAATTTGTCTCTCATTGTGACTTTATTTTGCAAAACATAACTTTATTTCTCAATATGACTCTTGTAATCGCAATATTTTTCGCAATGACTTTTTAATCTCGCAATGTGACTATTTCTAATAATTTGTTTCTCATTGTGACGTTATATCACAAAGCATAACTTTATTTTTCTCAATATGACAATTTCTCACAATGATTTTTAAACCTTGCAATGCAGTTTTATATCTCGCAATGTGACTATTTCTCACAATTCGTCTCTCATCGTGACGTTATATCACAAAGCATAACTTTATTTTTCTCAATATGACAATTTCTCACAATGATTTTTAAACCTTGCAATGCAGTTTTATATCTCGCAATGTGACTATTTCTCACAATTCGTCTCTCATCGTGACGTTATATCACGTAACGTAATATTTCTTTCAATATGACAATTTATCACAATAGCAATATTTTTTGCAACGATTTTTTAATCTCGCAATGGCATTTTATATCCTGTAACGTGACTATTTCTCACAGTTTGTCTACCGTTGTGACTTAATATCACAAAATGTAACTTTATTTCTCTCAAAATGACTATTTCTCGCAATTGCAATGTTTTTCACAATGATTTTTAAATCTTGCAATGGCATTTTTATGTCTCACAATGTGACTATTTATTTATCACAGTTTGTTTTTCATTGTGATTTTATATCACAAAATGTAATTTTATTACTCAGTTTGACTATTTTTCACAAATGCAATGTTTTTTTTTTTAAATCTCGCAATGCAGTTTTATATCTCAAGATGTAAATGCATTTTTTTTTTTTTTGATGACTCCATATCTTGCAATGCTTTATGCACAAGCTTTATTGTTGACAATAATAATTGCACATTTTTCTAATAGTTGCAATTGTCCCATTTTTTTTTTTTTTTACTTTAAAAGTCTTGGTGTATTTTTTTTATAAAGTTTTATCTCTCGCAATGTGACTTTTTTTTAATCACAATTTGCAACTTTGTCTCCTATTGTGACTTTGTCACAAAAATGACTTTGTCTTGCAGTGTGTTTCTCATAATTGTGTGTTTTTTTATTGTGACATAATATCTCACAATTGCGAATTTATGTCTTACAGTGACTATATTCATTGTTTCAGTTTTAACAGTAAAAGTAACAGCTTTAACTTTTTGCCCCATTGTTTAAACTCTCTTCATGTCATATTTGTTCTCTCTTTTTCCTCTCCAGAATATCGTTTATGCAAAGAGGAGGAGTTCCGCTGCGCAGATGGGCGATGTTTATTGAGAGCCCAATGGGAATGTGACGGCTTTCCCGACTGTTTGGACCGATCAGACGAGCTGCCACTCAACCCAAAGTGTTCCGCCGCAGGCGAGTCCCTCTCATGTGTCACGCACCCCGTTTGACTGACAGGTTCCCAGGTTCCGTCCCATATGGGATTTGTCAGAACACCTGGTCCTCCCCGTTTGCGTCCTGTACCCCTGCCAGTGCCACCTGAGCTGGGCAGAGAGGGGCTGATGAAACTGCTGTGCCTCTGTTCTTCACTTTTTGGTTTCAGGGCAAACATATGCCATTAATGTTAACAGATGCCATTACTGTTCTCAGCCAAGCTCATTAAGCAACAGTTTTATGTTTATATTTCTGAGGGGAAATTCACTTCAGATGTTTACAAGATGTTTACAGTATAACTTTAAAACACTAATAAGGCTGTTTTGACTTGGACCGGTGAGCAACACTCTAGCAACCAACCAGAACACCTCGCAACTGCTTAGCAAAGTGCCAAAAACCAATTAGAACACCATAGAAAACATGCTAAAAAGCACTCAGAAACAATAAAAAGTCTTCAGCACTCAGAACACCCTAGCAATATGCCAAAAATCCGCCACCATGAAGACTCTAGCATTAATTTAGGAACTTGCTAAAAAACACTCTAGCAGCCACATAGCATTGTGGAACGACATAGCATAAGAACACCTTAGCATAATGTTAAAAGCATTCAGAACAGCCAGACAGCTACATAGCTAACATGTTAAAATAGATTCAAAACACCTAGCAACATGTTAAAACCACATCAATCTGACAGCCAGATAGCAACATGCTAAAAACCACTTAAAAACAATGTGTCCACTTAGCCACACAGAGCAGTATAGGAACCACATAGCAACATGCTAAAGTACATCCAAAACACCTTAGCATTAGCATCCACGTAGCAAACATGTTAAAATATATCCAAAACATTCTGGCAACTATATAAGAATGTGCTAAGAGCCAACCAGAATTTCCTAGGAACCAAATAGCAACATGGTAAAACACAACCAGAACACCTTAGCATTAGCATCCACATAGCAAACATGCTAAAATACATCAAAAACACCCCGTCAATGACATAACAACATGCTAAAACCACACAAAACAGCCTAGGAACCAAATAGCAACATGCTAAAGTACATCTATAACACCTTATTCTAAGGTGTTCGGATGTATTTTCTCATGTTTGCTATGTGGATGCTAATGCTAAGGTGTTTTGGATGTACCTTAGCATGTTTTTATGTGATTCCTAGGCTGTTCTGTGTGGTATTAACGTGTTGTTATGTGGTTGCTAATGCTAAGGTGTTTTGGATGTATTTAGCATGTTTGCTAAAATACATCTAAAGCTAAAACCACACAGAACAGCTTAGCAACCACTTAACATGTTAATACCACACAGAACAGGCTAGGAACCACATAGCAAAAATGCTAAAATACATCCAAAACACCATGCTTAAACCACACAGCTTAGTAACCACTTAAAAACATACTAAAGTACATCAGAAACACCTTAGTGTTAACATCCACATAGCAAACATGCTAACATGCCCTGGCAACTTCATAGCAAAGTGCTAATACCACACAGAACAGCCTAGGAACCACATAGCAAAATGCTAAAGTACATCCAAAACGCCTTAGCATTAGCATCCACATAGCAAACATGCTAAAGTACATCCAAAACACCTTAGTGTTAACATCCAAATAGCAAACATGCTAAAATGCATCCTAAAAAACCCTGAACCACATAGCAATAATAGTTAAAGTACATAAAAACACCTTATCGTTAGCTTCAAATAACACATGCTAAAGTACATCCAAAACACCTTAGCATCCACGTAGCAACATGCTAATACCACACAGAACATCCTAGCACCTGCATAGGCTCTTGCTAAAAGCTACACAGAACTAGTCTAGCAACCACATAAACAGCAAAACACCAAGAGCACCTTAGCAACATGCTAAAAACAACCAGAACTGCATTCTAGCAACCACTTGAGTTCTGTGTTTATGTGTTTGATGGTTTTGTTGATTTCTATCTCCCCTTTTTTCCCCGCTGCTCCATGTTTTAGAAAGTTTGTGCAACGGTTCGGTTTTCATGTGCGCAAACGGCCGCTGCGTTCCGCTGGGAAGCGTGTGTAATCAACACGACGACTGCGGGGACCGATCAGACGAGAGAAACTGCCACGTTAACGAATGTTTGAACCGTAAAGTCAGCGGATGTACCCAGGACTGTCAAGACTTACCTGTTGGATACAAGGTGTGTACAAAACAGGGCCAACGCCAGACCATTTTCATTGGGGGGGGCATTTCGTTTTCATAGGGGGGCACAGTTTTTATATATAATAATTTATATATATAATTATATATAAAACACTAACTTGAATAAAGTTCTATATTAAAACATATTTTAAAGCATGTTTTTGCAGCTGAGCAAAAGGAGATTTTTTTAAGGAATTGCGTAATATGTATTGATACATCAGTATAATGCTATATGCGACTATATACTTTGCTAAAACAATATTCTTCCATCTATATAGGCCTATAACAATGCATTTTGTAATTTACAACGAATTCATGACAGTGCTTTACTTTAAGCTACCCGAAAAGTTATAGTTAAAAGTTCCTTAAAATCATGTAGTTAAAAAAAACTTATTTACGTACTTACTAGTTTTAAAACATTTGCTGCATGAATACAAAAAGCTGCTATACACATATCAGACAAAATTGTATTGAAAGAAAAAAAAAAAAAACGTTGTTTTTGACAAATCCTTTAAATTTGCCTATTCAGACAGACGAACATAAAAATCAGAAAATATTAGCTACAAAATAGCAGCTACAAAATTATAGTACAAATTTATAAATAAACATTATGAAATAAATCACAAATTATAGTGGAATTCGTTATAAACACCATACAAAAGTCTAACCCTACGAATTTAAAGAGAAACTGAAGAATTTAAATATTTTCCACAGGCTCCGGCGCGATCGCTTAGATTTTTTTCCTTATAGCGGAACCAACTTAAAATATGTCATTTTTGGTTCCATTGATAAGAATAAGACATTATTCGGAACTGTAAAAGGTTAACTTCTATTTGCACTCACTATAAAAACAGCTTTCGTAAAATAAATAAGAAGTCTTTCAGCCTTCTCTGTTTCCTTGAGCTTGCTGCGCTGTCACTAAATGAACCAGAACTCAGTGTCGCAGTTTTTTTGTTTGTTTTTTTGGTTTGATAATATGTTAATTATTTAAGTGAAACATATCTCATGTAGGACTATTTATTTTATTCTTTTATACCCCTTTTTTTGGTTTTCTCCCTGCACAGAATCCCATGCGCAGTGCCTTCCTGCCTGCCTGCTACGCTAGTATTTCATCCAAAGTTAATTAAACTTATGCGCAAAATCAGAATAACGCATAAAACATTTGCGAATAAAGCACTGGTACCATCCAGTGAGTTGAAGAGAACAAAATTGTCACTTCCTGATTAACTTGCGCTAAATATCACGAAGATATTATTATATTCGTATACAATAAATTACGAGCTTCAGAGCTCGCAGACAAAACGCAGTCATGTTTTCTTATTTTCAGAGCCTGCTGTTTGGGAAAACAGTTCTGGGAGTTTATTATAACGAATCACTTTGAGACTTTCCTCAAGCATTTTAAATTGACGGAACTAGAATTTAAGATGCTGTGCAATGAGATCGGTCCGTTGGTTGGTCCAGTTATGCTATCACATCGCAAAGTCACATGTCACATTTTTGATGAGCATCAAGGAATGTATTAGGTAAAAGTGTTTTCATTGAGTTTATGTATGCTTTCTTACCGGATAAGAATTTTATCCTACTTAGCAAATAAGTTTTACGCGCATTTTTAGAATTTATGCGCATCTTGGTGCTTCCATCCAGCGTTTTTTATGCGATATCCAAAAATGTGCATAAAAAAGGTTACGGAAACAATTAGTTATTTGCTTCATATTAGTTTACCGTTGTTTAGGCTAGTGCTCCTTTACAGCTAGATGATTTGTTTGGCAGTGTTTAATGCTAGATCAATGTTTTTCGTTCTCAAATGTAAGTTAACTCGCGTTCATGGGCAGGGGGGCAGTGCCCCCCCCTTGGCGACGGGCCTGGTACAAAAACACATATATATTTTTTTACACTTCAAGTTTTTCTTTTTACGAAATAAGCGTCTGGTTCAACTCCAGTTTTGTTCCACGCTAAAGCTATTCACACATAAAACTACAGCCTACGAATACAAAAGAATGTTTTTGTTTTCCCACCAAATCTTAGCTAAACCTCATTAGCAGGCCTTAGCGACTACGACAATATTGGGAAAGTCTGCGCAAACAAATCATTCGAAGTTCAATGTTTTTTCATTCCACAGAGGTTTATAGTACTTAGCGCTAAATCCGTGAAGAATGTTATGACCCTGTTTCCACTTAGTTTACAACGTTTAACCGTTGAATGCATAAACAAGAGTGCTATGCTAGCTATTTAGCTTGAGAAAGTCAGCTGAGGTAGTGAACAGCTGGAGAATGACATGTTAAGCTAAAAACTGTGTGTTTTTAGTTGGAGAAATGCACACACACAGAGAGTGTGAGTGGCAGATCGAACAGCTTCATTTGGCAGATGTCTCAGAATACTGGGCCGGTCCTTTGACAACCATGCTGACTTTAAAAACTGGCAGTCAAGGACATGGTGGCTCTGAACTTACTGGAACTTTGTTTTTCTTGCTTTTTTAGCTTTTGTTACCATACGATTCAAATATAAAGCGCAGTTTTAATGAATGACTAATGACTAAGCTAATGGTCTAGAAACGGTGTAAACATTGTTTTGTTTCACTGCTCACTTTCTGTCCATTAGTCTCTCATTAGGATTTGTAAGCCCTCCATGGACTGAGGCGGAGGCAGAGGATCCATGTGCAAACAACTTTATTAGCGTAGTCAAACAAGCAAGGTCTATCACCAGTAAACAGAGCAATGCAGATAATCCAAATAGCGTAGTCAAATCCAGGCAGAGGTCGAGGGAAACAAGCAAGCAATCACAGGGAGAAAATAACAGTCCAGTCGGCAACAAGAATCAATGCAATGGAATAAACGCTTAGGATTGTAGTAAGACTAGCAAAACTTCGCGAGGAACTCCCCGCGAAGCGAGTCTATAAATGGCCGCCAAAGGGAAGTGAACCGGTGAACCGGAAACACAGGCGTGAGTCTCAGGTACGGGGTCATGGGAAATGTAGTTTAATATTCCGGGGAGGTTTCCCGCTGGCGGCGGTCAGAGGGAGCCACAGAGACCGCGTTGGTGACAGAGCCCCCCCCCTGCGAGCTACTCCTGGAGCGAGGAGGCGGCCGACGCCGGGGTCTACCTCTTCTGCGGGGTGCTGGTCGATCTGGGTGGCTGTTGTGGAAGTCGGTGGTAAGTGATGGATCCAGAATGTCTCCTGCGGAGACCCAGGATCTTTCCTCGGGACCGTAGCCTTCCCAGTCGACCAGATATTGGAGTTGACCCCTCCGGCGTCGGGAGTCCAAGATGGTGTTCACACGATACACCTCCTCGCCCTCGATGATAGGAGGGGGTCCCTGGTCTGCGGTCTCGTCTAGGTTCTCCACTCCTTCCGGAGCGCCAGCGGGCTTTAACAGAGAGACATGAAAGGTGGGTGAGATACGATATTGAGCAGGTAAGTCTAGACGAAATGAAACTGGTGTGACTTGTCTAATGATCTTGAATGGACCCACGTACCTGGGACTGAGTTTCTTGCTGGGTAGACGAAGTCGTATGTCCCGGGTGGAAAGCCAGACCCACTGGCCTGGCTCATAAGGCGGGTTAGGACGACGTCTCCTATTGGCTTGAATTTGTGTACGACGAACGGCCCCTTGAAGATGTACATGAGCCTGATTCCATGTTTCCTCGCTCTGCTGAAACCAGGAATTGATGGCAGGAAGCTCAGAAGGTTCTCCGGTCCAGGGGAACAAGGGAGGTTGGTGTCCTAAGGTGCATTGGAAGGGGGTGAGGTTGGTGGCAGGTTTGCGGAGGGAGTTTTGGGCATATTCGGCCCAGAATAGATAGTTGCTCCAGTTCTCCTGATGGTTGTGACAGTATGAGCGGAGGAAGCGAATTAGTTCCTGATTCAAGCGTTCGGCCTGCCCGTTGGATTCTGGGTGGTAGCCTGAGGTGAGACTCACGTTGATGTTGAGGAGTCGACAGAAGCTGGCCCAGAGACGTGAGGTGAATTGGGGGCCACGATCGGTGACTATGTCCTCCGGAAGACCGTAGATCCTGAATACCCAGTTGCAGAGGAGGTCAGCAGTTTCCATGGCCGAGGGGAGTTTCTGGAGGGGAATGAAGCGACATCCCTTGGAGAAGCGGTCGATGATGGTCAGAATGGTGGTGAAGCCCCTGGAGGGAGGTAGGTCTGTGATGAAGTCCATGGCTATATGAGACCATGGACGTTGGGGAATGGGTAGAGGTTGAAGCAAGCCGGCTGGTAAGCGGCGTGGTACCTTGGTGGTATTGCAAGTGGTACAATTCTGGATGAATTGAATGGTGTCCTGACGTATGGTTGACCACCAAAACTTGTTTTTGAGAAGGTCAAGGGTTCCTTCGATGCCTGGGTGACCTGAGCTGGGAGCGGAGTGTACCTGGGCGAGGATACGAGGTCGAAGGGTGAGAGGAACGTAAGTGAGGTTAGCTGGGCAGTCAGGAGGTGCAGGGTCCTGGGACTGGGCCTCCGAGATTTCTGTCATGATGTCCCATGATACTGGTGCTACCATGACCATGGTGGGTAGAATGGGTTCAGTGGCGGCATGCTGTTGAACTTGTTCGTGTATACGTGATAGAGCGTCTGCCTTAGTGTTTTGGGTGCCTGGGCGATAGGAAACTTGGAATTGGAAACGGGTGAAGAATAACGCCCATCTAGCCTGACGATGATTTAGAACCTTGGCGGTACGTAGGTATTCTAGGTTTTTGTGGTCCGTGAGCACTGTGAAGGGATGTTTAGCGCCCTCCAGCCAGTGGCGCCATTCCTCCAAAGCCAGCTTGATGGCTAACAGTTCACGGTTACCCACGTCGTAGTTCCTCTCAGGGGGTGTGAGTTTGTGTGAGTAGTAGGCGCAGGGGAACAGTTTGGGTGGTTCTCCCTGCCGTTGGGATAGTACTGCTCCGACCCCAGAGCTAGAGGCATCCACCTCTACTACGAAAGGCTTGTCAGGATCTGGGTGGTGAAGAATTGGAGCCGTGGTGAATCTCTGACGGAGATCTTCAAAGGCCTGTAGAGCAGACTCAGACCAGGAGAGACGGGTGGTTCCTTTCTTTACCATGGCAGTGAGGGGACCTGCCACGGTACTGAAGAGCCGAATGAATCTGCGGTAGAAGTTGGCGAATCCGAGGAATCGTTGGAGTTCTTTCAAAGTGTTGGGGCGTGGCCATCTGAGTACTGCGCTCACCTTCCTCTCATCCATGGCGACTCCTTCCGAGCTGATGATGTACCCAAGGAAGGAGATCTTGCTTACGTGGAATTCACATTTCTCCTCCTTGGCGTACAGCTGATGGGAGATGAGCCGTTGCAGTACTGCCCGAACGTGTTGAACATGTTGGTTGAGGGTATCTGAATAGATGAGTATGTCGTCAATGTAGACAATGACCCACCGGTTTAGCATGTCCCTAAAGACCTCGTTGATGAATGCTTGGAAACACGAGGGACTGTTGGCCAGGCCGAAGGGCATAACCCTATATTCATAGTGCCCCGATGTCGTGGAGAAGGCCGTCTTCCACTCGTCACCCGCTCTGATTCTGATGAGGTTGTAGGCCGAACGTAAGTCCAGTTTTGTGAAGACCTTGGCAGAGCGTAGTTGTTCCAGAGCGGATGGGACAAGAGGAAGGGGGTAGCGGAATTTAATGGTCACCTCATTGAGTCCACGATAATCGATGCAGGGACGCAGGCCCCCATCCTTTTTTTTGACGAAGAAGAAGCCCGCTGAAGCTGGAGATGTGGATGGTACGATGAAGCCCTTGGCCAACTCCTCCTGGATGTATAAGTTCATGGCCTGGGACTCTGCCTGTGACAAGGGGAAGATTCGACCCCGGGGGGGAGAAGCTCCAGGGATGAGGTCTACAGCACAGTCTCCTGGGCGATGGGGCGGTAACTGGGTAGACTCGGTGCGGCTGAAGGCCTTCAGCAGGTCCTGATATTCGGATGGGATGGAGGAGAGTCGTGGTTGGTCATCCTGATTGGTAGCGGGTTGGATGGTGACTTGGAGGCAGCGATGCTGGCAGTGAGGTGACCAGCTTGTGATGGTGCGTTCGGCCCAGGCGATGGTAGGTCCGTGTTGGTTCAGCCAAGGATATCCGAGAATGACGGGTGATTGAGGTGATGCAATGACGAAGAAGCGGATCGTCTCCTGATGTCCTGGGTCAACGGATAGGGTGGGAAAGTGATTCCAATCCTCAGAGGAGAAAGAACGACTGCGGGTAAGTTGCTGCTTAAATACTATTTTAATAGGCGAACGTTACATTGAGCTGCAGTTAAAAGCACTCGTTTGAATTTATTAATTTATTCGTTTCAGTCTGCTTTGTGCTGCTGTTAAAAGCACTCTGTCGTTGGATTCGTTCATTTATTCGTTCTGTTTACATTGATCTGCTGTTAAAAGCACTCTGTCGTTGGATTCGTTCATTTATTCGTTCTGTTTACATTGATCTGCTGTTAAAAGCACTCTTATATTTATTTAACTAGGGTATTCGTTTATATTTACATTAAGCTGCTGTTAATTAAGCACTCGTTGGTCTGTTATTTGCCTTGCTAGTGGTTTCTACGTTTAATAGTAGTTTTGATTGTGCTTATTAAAATTCAAAACTGAGCGGACGACAAAGGGAAGCTTTGGTTATTCATATCGCGCCCTTCCAGAGCAATTAGAAGTGCGAAGTTGGTTGCATTTAAGTTTCGATTAGAGACATTTTGCGTGCGTGCAATACATTTGCGGCTGTACTGAGCCCAGGAGGCGTCCCTAGCTGTTTCAGTAAAGCTTTGTTTGGTTGTGTATTTAACGGTGTCATACCAGCTGACGCTGAAGCGTCAGCGGAAGCGTTCAGCCTCCTCGCGTGAAGACCGACAAGAGTAAAGACTGCGACTTTTCCTGCGCGACTTCTCCGAGCAACGACACCGACAACGCACTTAAGTACTCCTTTCCTTTTCTCACTCTTCTTTCTGTCCTTCTCTATCATGTGTTTCCAACTCATTCCGGTGCTCTCTACACACCGCACTAACATCACACGCACACGCCGACGCAATCTCTCTAACCTGCGTCCAATACACACCTCTTCCACTGAACCTTTCTCTTTCACGGTTGGACTTTGGAACTGTCGATCAGCTGTCAACAAAGCAGACTTCATTTCGGCATTTTCCTTGCAATCTGGCCTGAGCATCCTAGGTTTGACTGAGACCTGGATACGTCCAGATGACTCTGTAACCCCAGCTGCTCTATCTAATAAATTCTCCTTCTCTCACACCCCTCGTCAGACTGGAAGGGGTGGGGGTACGGGACTTCTGATTTCCAACAACTGGAAATACTCAACCCATTCTCCTCTATGCAATTATAACTCATTTGAATCTCATACAATCACTATAACATCTCCTATCAAACTCCATGTTGTGGTCATTTACCGCCCTCCTAGTCAACTTGGCATCTTCTTAGAAGAGCTGGATGGGCTGCTATCCTCTTTTCCAGAAGATGGCAGCCCACTTCTGGTCTTTGGAGATTTTAACATGCATCTGGACAAACCCTATGCTGCAGACTTCCATTCACTTCTTGCTTCATTTGACCTAAAACGCACTACCACTGCATACACTCATAAATCCGGCAACCAACTTGATCTCATCTACACACGAAACTGTACTTCAGACGACATTGTGGTCAAACCCCTTCACATCTCTGACCATTTCTTCATTACACTAAACCTACATCTTGCTACTTGTGCACCCCCACCCCCCCTACCCGTTACTTTTAGACGAAACCTACGCTCTCTCTCACCCTCCCATCTTTCTTCATCAATATCCTCCTCTCTTCCCTCTCCTACCCACTTCACATCTCTGGATACTAATGCAGCAACCAACACGTTATGTTCCACTCTTACTTCTTGCCTAGATGAAATATGCCCTCTCTCCTCCAGGCCAGCACGGGCTGCTCCTTCCAACCCTTGGCTATCCGATGTTCTTCGTGAGCATCGGTCCAAACTTAGGGCAGCTGAGAGAAAATGGCACAAATCTAAGGATCCATCTGACTTGAGTATGTATCAGTCTCTGCTGTCATCTTTCTCTACCCATGTCCATACTGCCAAATCTTCATACTTCCACAACAAGATCGACAATGCTCCGGACACACGCAACCTTTTCAAAACTTTTAATTCACTGCTCTGTCCCCCTCCACCACCTCCCACCACTTCTATAACAGCTGATGATTTTGCCACATTTTTTACAGAAAAAACTACATCTATCAGTAATAAGTTCTCAGCTCCACACATACAGGAACTAAAACTGACCACACCCACGGCTGAAACTCCCCTCTTCTCCTTCCATCCCCTTTCTGAGGCAGAAGTAACCAAACTTCTCCTCTCCAGCCATCCGACGACATGTCCTTTAGACCCCATCCCCTCACACCTTCTCCAAGCAATCTCTCCTACAATCTTACCAGCGCTCACACACATCATCAACACATCTCTTCTCACAGGCACTTTCCCCACTACATTTAAGCAGGCCCGGGTAACCCCACTGCTCAAAAAACCTACACTTAACACTTCACTCATAGACAACTATAGACCTGTCTCTCTCCTTCCGTTCATAGCAAAAACACTGGAACGAGCTGTCTTCAACCAGCTATCTTTATTTCTCTCACAGAACAACCTATTGGATGCTAACCAGTCAGGGTTCAAGAGTGGCCATTCAACTGAGACGGCACTACTGTCTGTCACTGAAGCCCTGCGGATTGCAAAAGCTGATTCCAAATCATCAGTACTCATCTTACTGGACCTTTCTGCAGCATTTGACACGGTAAATCACCAGATCCTTCTGTCTACCCTCTCATCGTTGGGCATCACAGGGACTTCACTTCGCTGGTTCAAATCCTATCTCTCTGGTAGGTCTTTCAGAGTGGCCTGGGGAGGGGAGGTTTCCAAAACTCATCAACTGGTCACTGGGGTTCCTCAGGGATCAGTTCTTGGACCCCTCCTCTTCTCCATATACACTACATCTCTGGGCCCCATCATACAGGCACATGGCTTCTCCTACCATTGCTATGCTGATGACACACAGCTCTATCTTTCTTTCAAACCAGATGATCCATCAGTAGCTGCAAGGATCTCTGGCTGCCTGGCGGATATCTCTGCATGGATGAAGGAACACCATCTTCAGCTCAATCTAGCTAAAACTGAGCTCCTTGTCTTTCCCGCCACTCCAACTTTACAACATGACTTCTCCATCCAGTTAGGTTCATCAACAATTACCCCATCGACTTCAGCCAGAAATCTTGGTGTAATCTTTGATGACCAATTGACTTTTAAAGAACATATAGCTAAAACTGCTCGATCCTGCAGGTTTGCGTTGCACAACATCAGAAAGATCAGGCCCTTCCTAACAGAGCATGCTGCACAACTCCTTGTCCAGGCCCTGGTCATTTCCAGGCTGGACTATTGCAATGCCCTTTTAGCTGGTCTTCCAGCATGTACAATCAGGCCTCTACAAATGATTCAGAATGCAGCAGCACGGCTCGTCTTCAATGAGCCCAAGAAGGCCCATGTCACACCTCTCTTCATATCCCTGCACTGGCTACCGGTTACAGCACGCATCAAATTCAAGACACTGATGCTGGCCTATAGGACAGCCACCGGCTCATCACCGGCCTACCTCCATTCACTACTACGCATCTACACTCCCTCCAGAAGTCTGAGATCCTCTAGCGAAAGACGCCTTATTGTACCACCACAGAGAGGCATGAAATCACTTTCCAAAACATTCTCCTTCAATGTCCCTGCCTGGTGGAATGATCTTCCCACCCCCATCCGAAACGCTGACTCCATTACTGTCTTCAAGCGACTGCTGAAAACCCATCTTTTTCGACACTATCTGACTATCTGAAAAAAAAAAAAAAAAAAAAAAAAAAAATTCTCCTCTCTTTCCTGATCTTCCCTTTCTAGCCCGTACTCATTTGACAACGCCTGACATATGGTACTTTTGAGCACTTCCTATGTCGATCTGCCTCCTTAGGATGAATTATTTGTTGTATTCCCAATTGTAAGTCGCTTTGGATAAAAGCGTCTGCTAAATGAATAAATGTAAATGTAAATGTAAATGTAATGTCCTTGGTGGTGTGCATTATCCGGCCAGATCCTAGTGGTCGCCCGTCGACGGCGGCCACTGACACATGTGAAACACAAGAGAGAGTGGGTAGGTGATTAGCGGTAACAAATCCAGAGTCTATGAAGTTACCAGCCGCACCAGAGTCAACCAAAGCAGACGTTTCAATGATACAGTTCAAATAACTCAGTCTGATGGGAATGTGACAGCAACTGGTTGAGGTGGTTGAATTACTCACCGAGGTGAATTGGCGTGGTGGACGAGTGGGGCAGTTAGCCCGAATGTGTCCAGACAGTCCACAGTATAGACACAGGTTCCCCCTGAATCGTCTCTCCCTTTCCTCCAAAGTGAGTTTGGTGGCCCCAAGTTGCATGGGTTCGGGGGCGGCCTCAGTGGGGTGCGTCGTGAGCGGTGTGGAGGTGAATGAACGAGCTGGCTTACGTGCTCTCATGATGTTATCCACCCGGATGGAGAGATCAATGTACTGCTCCAAATTGATGTTTTCATCCCGACAGGCTAGCTCTACTTGAAGATCAGACTGAAGGCCTCGGCGGTAGTGGAGCTTAAGCGGTCCTTCATCCCATCCACTCTGAGCTGCAAGGGTGCGGAAAGTCAAAGCATAATCCGCCGCGGTCCTCCTTCCCTGACGCAGCGCCATGATTTGCTCTCCTGCATCACCACTCTCCTGACTGGGCTGAAACACATCCCTAAACCTCTGTAGAAAGTTGGAGAAGGAGGGAAAGGTAGGCCGATCCAGCCGCCATACTGCCGTGGCCCAGTCCAAGGCCCTTCCTGAGAGTAGGGAACAAACAAATGCGATCTTTCCTTCGTCAGTGGGATACAGATGCGGTTGTTGGCTGGTAAACAACGAGCATTGTAGAAGGAAACCCTTGCATTTAGACGGATTGCCATCAAACTTCTCAGGAAACGCCAGCCGTGGGCTGGCCGACACAGGTGGTATAACAGGCGGTGGTGGAACAGGAGGAGATGTGGCGGGCGGCGCCGTCATTTGAAGCCCTTGAAGAGCTCTTACCAGCTGGCTGGTGACCTCCGTTAGGCGATCCAGTTGTTGCTGCTGGTTACGGAGAGCCGTGGCCTGAGCTGATAGCTCCGTGGTGAGCTGTTGCCTCGTGGCCGCCTCGGCTGTAGCGCCATCGAGAGTCGAAGTTGTTGCTGGATCCAAAGGTGGCGAAGTTTTCTGTAAGCCCTCCATGGACTGAGGCGGAGGCAGAGGATCCATGTGCAAACAACTTTATTAGCGTAGTCAAACAAGCAAGGTCTATCACCAGTAAACAGAGCAATGCAGATAATCCAAATAGCGTAGTCAAATCCAGGCAGAGGTCGAGGGAAACAAGCAAGCAATCACAGGGAGAAAATAACAGTCCAGTCGGCAACAAGAATCAATGCAATGGAATAAACGCTTAGGATTGTAGTAAGACTAGCAAAACTTCGCGAGGAACTCCCCGCGAAGCGAGTCTATAAATGGCCGCCAAAGGGAAGTGAACCGGTGAACCGGAAACACAGGCGTGAGTCTCAGGTACGGGGTCATGGGAAATGTAGTTTAATATTCCGGGGAGGTTTCCCGCTGGCGGCGGTCAGAGGGAGCCACAGAGACCGCGTTGGTGACAGGATTGGAGTGAATTGTGTATATGTAAAATGGCCATGGTCACTTAAAAGTCAAATAGAAAATGTGTACAATTATTTAAATAAAGTAAACTTTTATATGCAGAAAGACATTTTGAATAAATTATGCATGTTTTGTTACTAATAATATAATATAATATAATATAATATAATATAATATAATATATATCAATATATTTTTAATATAACAAACCGTATTTAAT
The DNA here is from genome assembly GCF_049309525.1 of Garra rufa. Classification (NCBI taxonomy): domain Eukaryota; kingdom Metazoa; phylum Chordata; class Actinopteri; order Cypriniformes; family Cyprinidae; genus Garra; species Garra rufa. The sequence continues at coordinate 23,191,512 of NC_133367.1, read as the reverse complement.
AGTAATAGTAAATAATAATAATTTGTTATGTAACTTTAATAATAATAATAATAATAATAATAATAATAATAATAATTTGTTTTTATTTATTTACTTACTTTTTTATTTTACTGTTGACTTCCTATCTGTTTCACCAAAAAAATCTAACAGAAAATTTGATTAAATTATATACAATTTTAAAATTAAATTATATGATTAAAAAAACTGAAATTGTAAGTAATTTAGACATATTTTAATAACCATTACTTTTTTCTTAATATTGTATAATATAAAATAAAATAAATGTACAATATAATACAACATACTAATAATACAATAATATCATATATAATTTTACATATATATAAACAAACATTTTTTTAGTTTGATAATAATAATAATAAACAATAACATTAATAATAATAACATAACAATAATGTTTTGTGTTATATAACTTTTTTATTTTATTTTTAAAATATTTAGTCATTTAATATAATAATAATAATAATAATAATTATTATTATTATTTATTTATTTATTTATTTATTTATTTATAGTGAATTGCATGAAAATTTGCCATGGTCATATATTACCCAGAATTATATGAAATTCTAAAATTAATTTATATGTATAAAAACAAAACAGATATTTCAATTAAATTAGGCATATTTGAATAACATTAAGACTTTTTTTCTTAGTAATATCATATAATCTAAAATACAAGTACTAATGATACAGTATTAAAAATTATTTTTAATAATAATAATAATAATAATAATAATAATATGTTTTGTGTTAAATAATCTTATTTATTTTATTTTATTTACTGTTCATTCCTGTTCATTAGTCTTTAATGAGTATTAGAGTTAATCACATGAAAATTTATCATGGTAATATTTAATTTAAAAATCAAACTGAAAAATTATTAGGCATTTATATTATATTTTAAAATTAATTTGTCTGTAAAAAATATATTTTAAAGACATTATGCAATACATTCTTAAATAATATAATATAATATAATATAATATAATATAATATAATATAATATAATATAATATAATATAATAATACATTTGTTTTATTAGGCTAATATTAACATTTTACACTTTCTTCTCTAGTGTACGTGCTGGCCGGGGTTTCGTCTGAAAAACGACGGCAGGACTTGCATTGACGTGGACGAATGTTCAGAGAACTTTCCCTGCAGTCACCAGTGCATCAACACCTACGGGTCTTTTCACTGCCTGTGTGCCGACGGGTACCAGCGTCCCGCCAGTAACCCGCACAGCTGCAGGTCTCTCTCAGGTACTCTGCTCTATTCAGCTGCACAGGTGTGAATGAGCTCCCATGGACCCTCACAAAGATTTTACTGTCACACTTGCCCAGAATCACCCCACACGGGCGAGAACTCGCATACTGAGTCTTGTTGTGACTTATATTTAGAGGAAAGCAACAGGACGTTGAAGACAATTAGTTCGTCAGCTGGAGATGAGCTCTGATTGGCTAAGAGCAGATCCAGGTGTGACATATGGCATCTGCCTGCAGTTATTTACTGTATAAAAGAAAGACACTTTAATATTCTCTCATTTAGTGTTTGCTCACAAACGCCACTGACATGCAAAGTCGCTAATAAAACCTGCCACTGTATTGCGACTGCCTTTTTGGCATGGTACTATGGTAATACCATATGACTCCTCCTTCAAAATAGGTTATATGTGTTAATACAGACATATTTATTTTAATTTTTATATTTATATTTTATTACCATGGTAATACCATATGATACTTACTTTACAATACTTTCTCAACAACGAGCTAAAATCTCCTATATTTTATTGCTTAATTTTTTTAAGCATCTTAAAATACCAACCCTGTTACCATGATAATGTTTCTAGAACATTGATAATTTATTTTGGTAATATAATATAAATAACATGTACATACAATTATTTAATATTTTAAAATGTTTTAAAAACGCTATGTCTAAAAAACTTACTGCTTTATCTTTTAAAAGTGTCTTAAAATATGAATCCTGTTACCATAATATTGTATAGTGAATGATTGATATCTATTTGTAAGTATTGTAATTCAAATGTTAATATAAATTTATAATATTTAGAAATATTTTCTAAATTCCCATTTTCTGTTTTAAACATGTTTTGTCTAAAGAAAATTTTTTTATTGCTTTATCCTTTTAAAGTGACTTAAAACATCAACCCTGTTGCCATGATTTTTTTTTTAAATAGTTAACAATTCATATTTGAACAAATATATATGTATAAAAGCAGATTTTTCTCTTTCATGGCCTGAGGAGCAAAAGGCCCGTAATTTGAAATTGAATCCTAAAACTTTCAACCCTGTTACCATTAGTCATTTTTTTTTTACCTTTCTGTAGGCATATATTTTAAACATGTTCCCCCGGTTTCACAGACAAGGCTTAAACCTAGTTCTAGACTAAACTGTAAGTCTGAGTTGTTTCAACTAAAATAAAATGCCACTGTTTGATCTTAAAATATACCAGTGCCTTTGTTTTGTCTTAAGATGCACAACAGTAATGTTTTTTTGCAAGCATGTTTATAAAAATTACTTAATTGTCCTAATTGAACCATGGCCTAAGCCCTGTCTGTGAAACCGGGCCGTTGTGTCTAAAGAAAATAAAGTATTATTGCTTTATCTTTTAAAAGTGTCTTAAAATGTCAACTCTGTTACCATTGTTTTTAACATAGTGAACAATTGATATTTGAAAAATGTAGATAAGCAGGTTTTTGTTTTTCATGGCCTTGAGCACAAAGCTTGTAATTTGAAATTAAAACTTTCAACCCTGTTACTATAAGTCATTTTTACCTTTCTGAAGGCATATATTTCAGTCAGTATGATAGTATATATTAAGGTGCCATTTGATACCATCCCTGTACCACCACAGTACTATTTTGTAAGTGTCTCTCCTTCACAGACATGCGCCTACACACACACACACACACACACACACTGAAGTAATAAAGCACTGTTTTGCATATGACTGACAAGTCTAAGTCCCAGTCTTGACAGGAAGTGGATGTTCAAGTGTTGGCAGCTCACAGGAAATCGATTTCAAGTCATCAAACGGAAGCTTCAGTCATGTCTCGCAGCCAGAAAAATCCATAGAGCAACACAAACACTGATTTAAAGGCTTTTTAAAGTATTTGGAATCTGAATACATCCATATAACCAAATATTACAAAATCCCAAGTACTTTTTTAGTCACTAAAAGTCACAAAGGATTAAAGTCAGACAGTGTTTTATAGTTAATGAACAATTAAATTTTTATTTTATTTTATTTTTTAAGAAATGCTGTGGGGAAGATGTTCTATCTTACATGAAATAAATGTTAAAAAATAAAATATAAATAAAATACAATAATATTTATAAATTATGAAAATATATGAATAATACTAAAAATATTAAATCAAATTAAATATAAAATAAATTAAAAATATTAAATTATAATAAAATATGTAAATAAAACATTTTTTTGTCTTTTTTTTTTCAGTGGAGGAGCCTTTTCTTATTCTTGCTGACCATCACGAAATCCGAAAGATCAGTCTGGATGGATCAAACTACACTCTTCTGAAACAGGTATGATGGATAAAGCTCTCTAAAACATACAATTTTACTTATTCAAGTGTTAAAAAATCTCTTTATTACCATTATTCTAATTTATGTGCTCACAGATGCCATCCTGTTTAGCTCAAACTCATTAGCATGTCTCCTCCATATTCCCATGTAATTTCCATAAAATGCGAAATAATTTCAACCCTGTTATCATTGGTAATTTTTTACCTTTTTGTGGGCATATAATTATATCATATTTAGACAAGTTTTGTCTAAAAAAATGAAGTTTTATTGCTTTATCTTTTTAATATGTCTTAAAATGTCAACCCTGTTACTATGAATTTTAATAGCGGACTATTTATATTTGAAAAATATATATGTACATAAGCAGATTTTTTTCATGGCCCAAGGAGCACAAAATGTCTTCCTTTTATACTTATACAAGTGTTAAAAATATATTTTTATAACCATTATTCTAATTTATATGCTCACAGATGCCATCCTGTTTATCTCAAACTCATTAGCATGTCTCCTCCATATTCCCATGTAATTTCCATAAAATGCGAAATAATTTCAACCCTGTTATCATTGGTAATTTTTTACCTTTTTGTGGGCATATAATTATATCATATTTAGACAAGTTTTGTCTAAAAAAAATGAAGTTTTATTGCTTTATCTTTTTAATATGTCTTAAAATGTCAACCCTGTTACTATGAATTTTAATAGCGGACTATTTATATTTGAAAAATATATATGTACATAAGCAGATTTTTTTCATGGCCCAAGGAGCACAAAATGTCTTCCTTTTATACTTATACAAGTGTTAAAAATATATTTTTATAACCATTATTCTAATTTATATGCTCACAGATGCCATCCTGTTTATCTCAAACTCATTATCATGTTTCCTCCATATTCCCATGTAATTTCCTACTTATTTCTTTCATAAAAATACACATGCTCACAGCATATGGTGCTTAATACAGACACACCATACAAAAGCTCAGAGGAAAGCACAAGATCAACAGCCATCTGTGATGCTTTATAGAAATTCACAAGCTCACCTTGAGCCTGAAACAACATTTTAGACACTTTGTTGACGAGAATATCGACGCCCGGGGATATTTGGAAAATTGTTTTGTTGCTTAATCCTTTTAGTGTCTTAAAATATCAACCCTGTTACTATGATTTTTAATAGCGAACAATTGATATTTAAAAAAATATAAAAATGATGATAATCAGATCTTTGGTTTTCCTGGCCTTGAGCACAAAGCTTGTAATTTAGAATTAAATGCGAAAATGTTCAACCCTGTTACCATTGGTAATTTTTTACCTTTTTGTAGGCATATAATTATATCATATTTAGACATGTTTTGTCTAAAGAAAATTAAGTTTTATTTTTTTATCTTTTTAATTTGACTTGAAATGTCAACCCTGTTACCATGATTTATTTAATAGTGAACAGTTGATATTTAAAAAATATAAAAATGTCGATAATCAGATTTTTGCTTTTCATCGCCTTGAGCACAAAGCTTCTAACTTAACATGAAATGCTAAAATGTTCAACCCTGTTACCATAGGTAATTTTTTTTTTCATAGGCATATAATTATATCATATTTAGGCATGTTTTGAAATAACGCTTTATTGCTTTATCTTTTTAATATGTCTTAAAATGTCAACCCTGTTACTATGATTTTTAATAGTGAACAATTGATATTTGAAAAATATATATGTACATAGGCGGATTTTTTTCATGGCCCAAGGAGCACAAGGCCTGTAATTTAAAAAAGGAAATGAAAGTGCAAGATCAACGGCCACCTGTGATGCTTTATAGAAATTCACAAGCTCAACTTGAGCCTGAGACAGCGTTTTAGACATTTGATTGACGCGAATATCGACGCCTGGGAATATTTGCAAACGGAAAAGGTCATATTGTGACTGGAATCGCAACTATTTTACACTTAGTATTGAAAGCTATGATGAAAAAGTGCAAGTTATGGCTCCTTTAATCATTCCTAACTAGTAAATCTATCATTAAAGTATTCATTATTAATGAAAATGTCAGTTATGGTCTTTAAATCTGTATGCAAAAGGAACCATGACCGATTTGGCTGTGAAGGGACTGTCGGATGAGAAACTCTCGCTTGGCCCGTGTGTAAAGAGATTGAGCGGCTTGCCATCGAAGGAGCAGTTAAAAATGCACGCTTGGGTTGATTCATCAGTCAGGAACTCCATCAGTTTGATTTAAAAGGTCTGGTCCAGCAAATTAGATCTGAACGCGGCGGGGGGTTTGAGTGAACGAGACAGAACGACACGGAGAGAGACGGGCGAATGTGAAAGACCCCTACTGAGAAAGTGATTGGCTATGGGCGTAGCAGTGCATGATGGGAAGTTTCTGTCAGATGGAGGAAGTCTCGCTCTTATTTCTAACCGAACATAGTGAAAATAACAAAGCGAATGAGAAGTGTATTGAGAAAGCGTCCGGAAGATGCTATAATGAGTCGGTTTGGACTATAAAAGATTTGAAGTGTTTTTGTTTGATGGTTTTTTTATTATTATTTTTGTGACTCATGATTTCATTAAATTCTTCAGTTTGAAGGGGTTTGAAATGATCAAATGATTTACTTTTTAGTAAATATTAAAAGCTGCTAAAGATGTGGCCTAACAGATAAATGCTCATGTGGACAAAGGAAGTTTGAGTCTAGCTCACAACAATTTCTGGTTACAATCTTCCCACAATCTTGTCCACTTTATAGCTGTTTTATATCTCTATAAATAATAGTTTTGTATCAGAAATGAACAAGTTTTAACGAACAATGAAAGTTGCGATGAAATAGAATTTGAAAACCTAAACAAAACTTAAAAACATTTGTCTCATAAACAAAGACAATATTTTATTTAATTGAGAAATGTATAATAAATTACTTTATTATTTAAAGTTTAAACAGCTTAACGGCTTTAAAGGTTTTTGTATAAACTGGTGGAGAGAAAAGCGAAAAATATTTACTAATTTACTTATTAATAACTAAATTATTAATGTATATGAAGCGCCAAAACTTTATCTAAAAAATAAAAATACAAATTATTATTTTATTATATTTATTAAAACATATTTTAAGTTTACATTATGCATCTAATATGTATATTTTATTTAGTTTCATCTTTACGGAATATCTGTAGTTTTTAAAATAGTTTATCAATAATAATAATAAAAATAATAATAATAATAATTTAATTTAATTAAATAAAACCTAAAAATATTGCCTCCAAAACAAATACAATTTATTTTATTTTATTTTATTTTATTTTAATGATAAATTAATAAAACATTACTTTGTTACATAAAGTTTAAAAAATTTAATGGCTTTCAATGTTTTTGTAAACTCTAATGGAGAGAATAGAAAAAAAAACTAAAATATTTCAAACTAAATTATTAATATATGTGAAGCTCCAAAACTTTATCTAAAATAAAATAAAAAAAATATATATTTTAAGTTTACGTTTTTCATTTAATATGTGTTTTTTATTTCATCTTTACAGAATTACTATATTTTTTTAAATAGTTTATCAACAACAACAACAAAAATAATAATAATAATAATAATTTAAATAACATAAACAAAAAAACATTTGCCTTCAAAACAAAAACATTTTATTTTATTTTATTTTATTATCTTTACAGAATTACAGAACTTTTTATAAATATTTGATCAATAACAATAATAATAATAATACAATTTGAAACATAAACAAAACTTAAAAAAAATACTGACATGTTATTTATTCTTTTATTTTTTTATGAGAAATTATTAATAAATTTCTTTATAATATATAAAGTTTAAATAACAACGGCTTTAAAGGTTTTTGTAAAAACCTTTTTGGAGAGAAAAGAGAAAAACTGAAAATATTTAAAACGAAATTATTTATATATAAATTAATATATATATAAACTAAAAAAAAAAAATATATATATATATATTACACTCCAAAAAAAAAAAAAAAATGTATTTTAAGTTCTTGTTTTTCATCTAATGTGTATATTTTACTTTATTTTCATCTTTAACAAGAACAACAATAATAATTTAATGTCTTTTAAAGGTACTAAACTAAATTTCTAATAGGACAAAAACTTGATCTAAAATAGAATATATATAAAATTAATAGTTATGTTCAGTGTTAATTTAGTATCATGTATATAATATTGTAATATTAATGTTTTGTATTAGCCTTTATTTTTGTATTCTCATTTTAATTAGTTTAGTAATTTAATGTGTTTAGGTTTATTATCATTTTTTATTTCAGTTTAAGTAATATTAGTTCTTCAATAACTTGTTGCCATAGCAACATTTCTTATTTTTTAAAAAGTTTTTTCACCTATTATGTTTATATTTTATTTTATTTTATTTTATTTTAGCTTTACAGAATTACTGTATTTAAAAAAAAAAAAAATAGTTTTAGTCATCAACAACAACAATAATAATAATAACAATAAACCTTAAAAAACCTTTCAGTTTTTATTAAAAACAAATAGTCTAATGTATCGCACTGTTCTAATATTATTCTTCAGGTGGTGTGAAAAATGAGAATGTATCCAAGAAGGGGAAAAAAATCCTCCTGACTTCTTTAAAATCCTGTCTGTCAATCTCACTCTTTGCCGGTATCTCTCTCTTTGTCTTTCTCTCTTCAGGGACTCAGTAATGTCATCTCTCTAGACTTTGACTACAGGAAGGAGTTGATCTATTGGATTGACACTAGCAGGCCCAGCGGACGCAGAATAAACAGAATGCGCCTGAATGGAAGTGACCTCAAGGTACATCCGCGAGTGTGTCTGTGTGTGTGTATGTGTGTGTTTATGTTGAATTACTCTTGAAATCACCCAGAATTGCCCAGATTGACATATGCAAATACTGTCTGCCCCTGGGTAAATTTGATTCACATCACCTCTGTACAGAGGCAATTTTTATTGTGTAATTGATGGATTCCAATGTGGGGGAAAGCAGACATATTCACATCACTCCAACAAATAAATAAAAGCTTATGTTTTTTTCTGAGAATAACTGGCATTTCTAGTATTAAATAAGCCAGAGTTGAAATGATAGACAGGGTAATGTGTGTGCAAGGCTGTCTGTCTTCATACTCCTCTCCATCAATGCCCTTGCGTATATTACTCAGGGCGGAAAACGGGCATAGTGTGCCAGCCTTGCCCTGCTGGGCCGCCAGAGCTCGTTATGTTTAATATCGAGCCATAATGGCTCATTAAGCTTGATTGAACTCTGGATCTTGAACTGATTTATGATAGTGTGCTATAGTACAGAGAAAGAGAGAGAGAGGTAGAGCTTCTGTAAAGGCAACGAAGTTCGGTGATAAAGTCACCCCCAATGTTGAAGTTAAAAGCAAAATGAAGCCAGACTAAGATAATATTTATAGGAAATTGATGGAAAACTTATAAATAAATCATGACAAGATAATAAATAAATAAAATAAAAGGTAGTGCAAGGTAAAAATGCTCTTGGTAAAATCTTAGAATGTAAAGAGAGACGTTTCAGTTAGATTTTATCATAGATTCACAGGCATGGAAACTTACAAACATTCAATGTGATGTGCCTGTCATGTCACGTTAAAATACTTAAGTAGCAGTACCAGTTTCAACCATTGGGGCAATCTGGAAATGCGAAAAATATTTATGTTTACAAATGTGACAAATTTTGGTTAGATTTTGTTATAAATTCATAGGGGTTAAAACTTTACAAACAATCAATGCCATGTGCCTGTCACATTGCGTAAAAAATTCTGTAGTAGCAGTGCCAGTTTTGACCACTGGGGGCAGTCCAGAAATTTGAAAAAGAGAGACATCTAGAGATTTGAAATGTTTCGGTTTGATTTTGTCATAATCTTACACACTGAAACTTACATACTTTTAATGTGATGTGCCTGTCAAATCACATAAAATATATATATTTTAGTAGCAGTACCAGTTTCAACCACAGGGACATCTAGAGATTTGAGTTTCGGTTTGATTTTATCATAAATTGACAGGTGTTGAAACTTTACAAACTGTCACGTTGCATATAAATACTGTAGAAGCAATACCAATTTCGACCACTGGGAGCAATCCGAAAATGCGAAAAACAGTGACATTTAGAAATTTGAAATGTTTCATTTAGATTTTATTATGAATCCATTAAAACTTTACAAACAATCAATGACATGTGCCTGTCACGTTGCAAAAAAATTTAGTAGCAGTGCCAGTTTCGACCACTGGGGGCAGTCCAAAAATGCGAAAAAGAGAGACATCTAGAGATTTGAAATGTTTCAGTTTGATTTTATTATAAACTCGCATGCGGTGAAACTTAACACATTCAAAGTGATGTGCCTGTCGCGCTGTGTAAAAGTACTTTAGTAGCAGTACCAGTTTCGACCACAGGGGCAATCTGTAAATGCAAAAAAGAGAGACGTCTAAGGATTGGAAGTGTTTTGGTTTGATTTTATCATAAATTCACATCACGTCACATAAAAATACTGTAGTAGAAATACCAATTTTAAACACTGGGAGCAATCCAGAAATGTTAAAAAAGAGATGCAGACAGATTTTAAATATTTAGTTTGATTTTAATATAAATTCACAGGTGTTGAATCTTGCAAACATTCATTGTGATGTTCTTGTCATGTAATATAAAAAAATACTGTACTAGCACTACCAATTTCGAAAACTGGGGCAATCTGAAATTGCGAAAAAGTGAGAACTTTAGAGATTTGAAATTTTTTGGTTAGATTTTATCATAAATTCGCAGGTGTTAATACTTACAAACATTCAATGTGATGTGCCTGCCACATTTTGTAAAAGGACTGTAGTAGCAGTACCAATTTCAACCACTGGCGGCGTTCCAGAAATGCAAAAAAAGATAGACGTCTAGAGATTTGTAATATTTCGGTTTGATTTTATCTTCACCGGCATTAAACCTTTACAAACAATTAATACGACATGCCTGTCATATCATGTAAAAATACTGTAGTGACAGTCATTTTGACCACTGGGGGCAATCTGAAAATGTTTAAAAGAAAGACGCCTAGAGATTTGAAATATTTCGGTTTGATTTTATCATTAATTCACAGGTGTTAAAACTTACAAACATTTAATGTGATGTCCTTGTCATGTTACGTAAAAGTACTGTAGTAGCAGTGCCAGTTTTGACCATAGGGGCAGTCTGGAAATTGGAAAAAAGAGAGACATTTCAGTTAGATTTTATCATAAATTTACAGATGTTGAAACGTACAAACATTCAGTGTGATCTGCCTGTCATGTCGCATAAAAATGCTGTAGTAGCAGTACCAGTTTTGACCACTGGGGCCAATCTATAAATGTGAAAAAGAGATATGACTAGAGATTTGAAATGTTTTGGTTTGATTTTATCTTAAATTCACAGGTGTTAAAAATTTACAAACAATCAATGCGATGTACATGCAATTTCTCATAAAATAATGTAGTAGCAGTACCGATTTTGACCACTGGGGGCAATCCAGAAACGCAAAAATAAGAGACGTCTACAGATTTTAAATATTTAAATATTCACAGGTGTTAAATTTCAATGTGATGTCCTTGTCATGTTAAGTAAAAGTACTGTAGTAGCAGTACCAATTTCGACCACTGGGGGTAATCCGTAAATGTTAAAAATACCCTGCCACTGACTTTTTCCACAAGATCAGTTTGATCTCAACGCCATGCACATTTTACGTCATTAACAATCTTTTCAACACAATCACGCCTTAAATATTATGTAAATAATGTAAAATATTAGGAATTGTGCCATGCAAATTTATTTTTTGGCCATGTTTGCATCGTTAGATCATTTTCATACCACATATTCTGGAAACATTGGTGTTTATTATAAACAACATTTACCATAAACATCAAGCCTAAACACTTAGAAACACTCTTACACTCTGCTCTCATACGACCTCAATCCAAATGTGTACGCTTTGTGTGTGTTTTGCATGCTTTACATTACTGTGACTTAATTGACTTGGTAATTAAATTCGCCACGTTTGGATGGTGTTGTTTTGCTTACCCGGTTCATATTTTTATGCACTTTCACCCTGTGGTGTAGCTCAACCCTGTGGTTTTGTACCATTTACCTGAAGATGTTCGTTTCCCCGGTGAGCACAGCATCTAGAAAACCTGTGAAGATGTCGAAATCCATCACGGCTAGGCTAGTTTTAATTAGCGCTGATGGTACGACCCAGTCTGAGGCAAAATGTCTTTAATGTTCATCTCTAATGTTCATCAGCTTGCAGAATGTTACTCTTACTCTTAAAGCACTAGGCAGGGGGCACCAGGAACCAAGAGTGAAAATGATTAAAAGCGCTGGATTATCTGCCAGCTGGGAAGAGTATTGTTTATGCCAAACAGGCAGTTTCTGTGATCAGAATGAGCAGTGAAATGTTGTGAAGTGCCTTTTTTTTTTGTAAAACTTCTCCTTTTGGGAACTTTTCTTGCCATTTTTGGAGAGCTTTGAAGTGCTGTTAATGAGTGGTTATATAGCCCGCTGATAATTCGAAATAATAATGTCTAGCTCAGTGGTTCTCTTGGTTTTAGAACCCCATTTTTTCATTGACAGTCAAGAGTTTTTAGGTTGCTAAAAAAAAAAAATACACATAGAGAAATGATCATAGCCTTGAATTTTTCATGTTGTTTGAAGAAAGAAAGCCCATTCAGACAACGTTATCCTACATTTACAAGTTGTTTAACATTGTTGCAGTTTGACTTTTTGCAGTGAAACCTTGCTAATTTACTGGCTAACTGCTATGCTAATTATTTTTGTGGTTCTGCAAACCACCAGTTGAGACCTACACATCTATAGGTTTTCAAAGCTTTTAGTTTTTTAGTTTATGTAAAGAAACGAAGCCTTTTCACAGTCACTTATTTACCCATATTTACAAGTTGGTGAATGCTGTTCTAGTTTGGCTTTTTGCAGTGAAACCTTGCTAATTTACTGGCTAACTGAAAAGCCTTCTAACACCCAAGTGTATCTTACAATTACAAGACAATGTTTTAGTTTGGCTTTCTGCAGTGAAAACTTGATTCGCTGGCTAAATGAAATGCTAACTATCTTGTGAATCTGTAAACCATTAATTAAGAAACAATACATCAAGAGGTTATCATAACCTTGAATTTTTAATTTTAGTTAAAGAAAACCCTTTTACTCCCAAGTTTATTCTTTGTTTACAAATTGTTGAATGTTGTTGTTGTTGCTAATTCGAATGCTACATGTTATGCTAACTATTTGGTGGAACTGCAAACCACCAGTTAAGAAATAAATCATATACCCTGATAGAACACATACATGTCAGAGACATCTATGTGAAATCTATGTCAAATAGATGTCTCCGAGATGTACGTGTGCTATCAGGGACATTTACAAGTCACTGAATGTTGTTGATGTAATTTGACTTTTTGCTGTAAAAATGTGCTAATTTGCTTGCTAAGTTTATCCTACATTTCCAAGTTGTTGAATGCTGTTGTAGTTTTGAATTTGTGCCATGAAAACTTCTTAATTTGCTTGCTAAATGCTATGATAACTATTTTTCTGGACCTGCAAACCACCAGTTAAGAAACAAAATATGTATATGTTCCCTGCTGAAAAAACAGCATATGCTGGTTAGATATGTTTTTGTGCTGGGATGCTGATTTTAGCTGGTTTATGCTGGTACTTTGCTGGTTCATGCTGGTCCTTTGCTGGTTAATGCTGGTCCTTTGCTGTTTTATGCTGGTCCTTGACCAGCAACATGACCAGCATAGACCAGCAAAAGACCAGTAGTTTGTAGTTTGACTTTTTGCAGCGAGAACTTGCTAATTCGCTTGCTAAATGCTATGTTGGTATGCTAAATGTATTTTTGTTGGACCTAGAAACCACCAGTTAAGAAACAAATCATCTATACATTATCAAAGCCTTGAACTTTTAGTTTCATTTGAAAAAAAAACAAAGCCTCTTCATCGGCAAGTTTATCATTTGCTTACAATATGCTGTTTTAACGTAACTTTCTGCAGTGAAATCTTGTTAATTTATTTGGGTTTACAAACTATTTTGTGGACCTCCAAGCCATTGTTGAACCACATCTAGAGGTAATTATATTATTAAAGTTTTGTTTTGATATGAAAACAAAGCCTCCCCCTCCCACATTTTATCTGACAATGTATGCAAGTTGACTGTTGACTGTTGTTTGCTAATGTGCTGGCTATCTTCAATGCTAACTCATCTTTAGCCAATGAGAGACAGAATTGGGTTTATAAGAAGAAATTTTGGTTTGTTTCTGGTTGTATACTACCATTTAAATTCCTGTCAGGACAATAACAGTTGGTGGAAACCATAAAGACTTACTTTTATATGACTCTAGCAGCAAAATACACTGCACAGCTGTATCCCACACTCGCCACTCTGAACTTTTCTGCTAGGAAGCACTTGTCCCCTGCGGTACTGGCTGTAGATAAATCCATGTGAATAACTGTCCAAAAGAGACCAACTGTGTCTGACTGCTGTTTTCTCAGGTGGTTCACAGGACGTCTGTCCCCAGTGCTCTAGCTGTGGACTGGATCGGCAAGAACTTGTACTGGTGTGACGGCGAGAGAAAGACACTCGAGGTGGCGAAAGCTAATGGACTCTACCCGACCGTACTGCTGAGGACTGGATTGAAGAATCCGACCGCTCTCGCTCTCGACACTCTCATGGGGTAAATGATACTTATTACTGCCTATTGTTCGCAATCCCAGACTGTATTGGTTTTAAGTACACTTTTAAGCAGTGGTGCACCATTCAAAGCCATTTATTCCCATGGTGCCTTAGATATGTCTTCTGGATCGACTGCTGCGAGCAGCCCCAAATTGGACGGATCGGAATGGACGGAAGCAAACCACGTGTCCTAATTGACACAGAAATACGCGCTCCCTCGGCCTTGACCATTGACCATATCAACAAAAGGATCTATTGGGCTGACGAGAACCATATTTTATTTTCAAACATGGATGGTACAAAAAGACACAAAGGTAAGTCGTCTTGTCTCGAATGTTGTCTCATCTTAATTCGAATGGTCCTCAATAAGATCTCCCATTCCCAATTTCTAGTCCCAATCAAGGACATAGGTGGCGTAACCGGTCTCGCACTCTTTGAAGACTTCGTCTACTGGAGCGACCAGAAGTCGAAAACCCTCAGTCGCTCGCACAAGACGTCCGGCGGCCAGCATACAGAACTCCTCAGCTCCTGGCAAACCATTCGAGACATTAAAGTCTACCATCCGCTCCGACAACCTGACGGTATTACAGTGAGAATCTCTTGGATAAGTCTTCCGATGACTTTTGGTACTGGAGTCATGTTGTTTTCATGGTTTGTTGTTTGTCCTCAGTGCCAAAGCATCAGTGTCAGGTGACTAATGGAGGGTGCAGTCACCTATGCCTTCTTTCCCCTGGTGGGGGATACAAGTGCGCTTGCCCTACACACTTCTACCTGGCAAACGACAACAAAACCTGTCTGTCTAACTGCACCGCCAGCCAGGTGTGACTTTATAATTACCTCAGGAGCCCGAATAAGGGTTCTACTCTTGGCACTACTTTAAACTACCAATTATATCCAGTCTGCTTCTCGATAAATAGTTGTTTAAGAGGTTGTCTCTTTGTGTGTGTAGTTCCGCTGTGGTACGGATGAGTGTATTCCTTTCTGGTGGAAGTGCGACACTGTGGATGACTGCGGAGACGGATCTGATGAGCCGGCAGATTGCCGTAAGTAGACAGACATAGTGGATCTCAGCCAAAACCGGTTAAGCTGGTGAAAAATACTTGTTGTAATGCATTGTAGAGTCTGTAAGACTCTAAATCTAGTTAGCTACCTAAAGAGACTTCTTAGGGATCATAGATGAGGTTTGGACCATGAAGCCTTCTACAGTATTTTTTTGGGACAAATTCAAAGATGGTATTTCATGTAAAAGGGATAGTTCACTCAAAAAAGAAAATTCTGTCATCAATCCTCATGTCATCTTGGGAACACAAATTGATGAAGTTTTAGAGCTTTCTGAACCTGCATAGACAGCAACACAACTACCATGTGCAAGGGCCAGAAAGGTAGTAAGGGCATTGCTAAAAATTGTCTTTTGTTTGTTTATTTGTTTGTTTGTTCTTTCATTTTTCATTTGTTAGTTTGTTTTATTCTTTTGTTTGTTTGGACCTTCATTCTTTCTTTTTGTTAATCTTCCTCCGTCTTTGTTTATTCCTTTGTTTTTTGTCCATTCTATTTTTTTTTTCAGTCTTTCACTTCATTCTTTAGTTCATTAATGCGTTCATTGTTCATTTTTTTGTTTGTTTGTTTGGTCTTTCATTCTTTCTTTTGTTCTTTCTTTCCTTTGTTTGGTCTTTTTTTCTTTCTTTAATTTATTTTTGCTTTTTTCATTCATTCATTTGTTTGTTTATTCTTTTGTTCATTCTTTTGTTTGTTTGGTCTATTTTCTTCATTCTTTACTTTTTTCTTTGTTTGCTTTCTGTCTTTGTTTATTCCTTCATTTTTTGTTTGTTCTATTTTCATTCAGTCTTTCACACTTTCTTTACTTCTTTCATTTGTTTGTTAATTTGTGCATTGTTCATTCTTTCTTTCGTTTGTCTGATCTTTCGTTTATTTGTTTGTTTGTTCTTTCATTTGTTTGGTCTTTTTTAGTTTATTTATTTTTTCATTCATTTGTTTGATTGTTAATTATTTTGTTTGTCTGGACTTTCATTCTTTTATTTGTTCTTTTATTTGTTTGGTCTTTCTTTTTTGTTTATTCTTTAGTAAGTTTTTTTTAATTCTTTCATTAGTTTTTCTTTATTTTGTTTGGTCTTCCTTTCTTCATTCTTTCTTTCTTTTCGTTTTTCTTTTTTTTTCGGTCTTTGTTTATTCCTTCATTTATTTGTTTGTTCTATTTTCATTCAGTCTTTTACACTTTCTTTTCTTCTTTCATTCGTTTGTTCATTGTTCATTCTTTCTTTTGTTTGTTTGATCTTTTATTCATTAGTTTGTTCTTTCTTTTGTTTGTTTGGTATTTTATTCATTAGTTAATTTTTTTCTTTCTTTTGTTTGTTTGGTCTTTCTTTCCTTTTCATTTTTCTTTTTTTTTCTTTCGGTCTTTGTTTATTCCTTCATTTCGTTTGTTTGTTCTGTTTTCATTCAGTCTTTCACACTTTCTTTTCTTATTTCATTAGTTTGTTAATTTGTTCATTGTTCATTCTTTCTTTTGTTTATTTGATACTTCATTCATTCGTTTGTTCTTTCGTTTGTTTGTTTGGTTTCTTTTTTAGTTTATTCTTTATTCTTTCTTTTTTCTTTTTTTTAATTCATTTGTTCGATAATTTTTTGTTTGTTTGGTCTTTCATTCTTTTATTTGTTCTTTTGTTTGTTTGGTTTTTCTTTCTTTCTTTATTTGTTTATTCATTGTTCAGTCTTTCTGTAGTTTCTTTGTTCATTCTTTGTCATTCTTTCTGTAGTTTATTTGTTTTTTTTTGTTCTTTCATTACTTTTTTCTTTAGTTTGGTCTTTCTTTCTTTCTTTCTTTCTTTGTTTATTCCTTCATTTGTGTGTATGTTCTATTTTCGTTCAGTCTTTCTTTTTTCTTTTGTTTGTTCATTGTTTATTTACTCTTTTTGATTCATTCATTTGTTCATTCTTTTGTTTGTTTGGACTTTTGTTCTTTCATTTAATATTTATTTTGTTTGTTTGATCTTTCGCTCTTTCATTTGTTTTTACTTTTTTTTGGTCTTCCTTTCCTCTTTCTTTCTTTCTTTCTTTCTTTCTTTCTTTCTTTCTTTCTTTTTTGGTATTTGTTTATTCTTTCCTTCATTCATTTGTTTGTTTGTTCTTTTATTCTTTCAGTTGTTGTTTCTTTCTTTTGTTAGTTTGGGCTTTCGCTATATCGTTCAACTTCAGAAGTGAAATTTTAGAACTTTTTAGAGTTTATTAGAGGGATAGTTCACCCAAAAAAGAAAATTCTGTCATTAATTACTCATCCCCATGTTGTTCCATGTAAGACCTTCTTTCATCTTCGGAACAAAAATTAAGATATTTTTGATGAAATGTTAGAGCTTTCTGATCCTGCATAGACAGCAACAAAACTACCATGTTGAAGGGCCAGAAAGAAATGTGACATCAATGGTTCAGCTAAAATTTTATGAAGCTACAAGAATACTTTTTGTGTGCAACAATGTCCTTACTACCTTTTTGGGCCTTGAACGTGGTATTTTTGTTGCTGTTTATGCAGGGTCAGAAAGCTCTCGGATTTCAAAAATCTTAATTTGTGTTCTGGAGATAAATGAAGGTCTTACAGGCTTGGAGCGACATAAGAGTATTTAATGACATTATTATTTTTGGGTGAACTATGGTTTTAATGTTGTGGTGTTAGCTTAGCAACATGTTAAAACCAAACTGTTGGAATCACTTCTGAATTGCATCTTTGTTTGCAGTAGACAGAAAGAAAGCTTGAGAAAGAAAGGTTAAGATTTGGTCCCGCTAATTCACTTTGCTGTATATTTAACTTGTGAACTTTAAGTATAGTGTGTCTTTAACTGACTCTACTATCAACTGTGATTTCTTTAAGTGCAATGGAAAGAAAAAAGCCTTTCAGACACTTGAGCTATTTATCTCACGAGTTGAGGACAGGCAAATCTTTTTGTGACCACATATTCCTGTAATTTTCCTTGCCGGTTCATAGAGCAGTTATGTTTGAATAAAGATTTGTCTGTCATCAAAGTAATATTCAAGTGTGTCTTTGAATGTACCATTATATGGGTCATTTGTAATGTGCTCACATTTGTTTGATTGAAAGGTGAATTGTCTAATTTACTGAAAAGCTGGAGAAATGGATCAGGTTATTTGTTATCTCGTCTAGCAGTTTATCGCATACTGAGCTATAGAGATGTCAAAGCTGACAACAAGCAAAATCTATTTTGTATTGTGCCCAAGGAAAAAGAAAAAAAGAAATAAAAGCACATTTCTGTAGGATGTTCTTTCTGGCTTACTGGCTGACTGCTTGTGTTTTGTTTTATCTCTGTCTTTGAATTTGTTTTTATTTATTTGTCTTTATTGTGATTGCTTGTTCATTTAGCTAAACAGTTGCTCATTTATTTGTTTATTCACTTGTTCTTTGTTATTACTTTGTTCTGTTTGCTCTTGTTTGTTTATTCTGTCTTTCCATCTGTCAGTATTTCTGTCTTTTTGTTTTCACTTGTTTATTCACTCAGTTTAACTTCAGAATTTGCGTGTTCATTATCTCTGTTTTTGAACATTTGTCCTTATTTAATTTATTATTATTTTGTTTGCTCGTTTTGTTTCTTTCTTTCTTTCTTTCTTTCTTTCTTTCTTTCTTTCTTTCTTTCTTTCTTTCTTTCTTTCTTTCTTTCTTTTTATTTTCTTGCTTTCTTTCTTGTTTGTTAATTTGTTCATATTTTCGTTCATTCTTTTTTCTTTTATTCAGTAATTCTTTCTTTTTTTATTTTATTCTTTCTTTTTTGCTTTCCTTTTTTCTTTTTCGCTTTAGTCCTTCTTTTTTCTTTCATCTGTTCAGTCATTTATTTCTCTTTTTTCTTCCGTTATTTGTTCTTTCTTTCTTTCTTTCTTTCTTTCTTTCTTTCTTTCTTTCTTTCTTTCTTTCTTTCTTTCTTTCTTTCTTTCTTTTCTTTCTTTCTTTCTTTCTTACTTACAATTGAAAATTTGTGCATATTTTCACTCATTCTTTTCTTTTATTCATTCATTCTTTCTTTTTTTATTTTATTCTTTCTTTCTTTCTTTCTTTCTTTCATGCTTTCTTTCTTACGTTTGATAATTTATTCATATTTCCATTCGTTTTTTTTTCTTTTATTCATTCTTTCTTTTTTCTTTTATTCTTTCTTTCTTTCTTTTTTATCTGTTCATTCATTCATTCATTCATTTCTCTTCTTTCTTCCATTCAATCCTACGTTTGTTTGTTCGTTCATTTGTTCATCTGTTCATTTTTTGTTTGTTAGTTCTTTCTTTCTTGCTTGCTTTCTTTTTTCTTTTTTTCTTTTGTCTGTTCATTCACTCAATTATTTCTCTTTTTTCTTCTTTTTTGTTTACCTGTTCTTTTGTTTTTCATTAATTTCAATTTTCATTAATCTTTCTTTCTTTTGATCATTCTTTCTTTTTTGCTTTCCTTTTTTCTTTTGCTTTATTCCTTTTTTCTTTCATTTGTTTCTTTTATTCTTTCTTTCATCTGTTCATTCACTCGTGTATTTTTCTTTTTTTCTGTTTGCTTGTTCTTGTATTTGCTTGTATTTCTTTCTTTCTTTCTTTTGTTAATTTGTTCATATTTTTGTTCATTGTTTTGCTTTTATTTTCTTTTGTTCATCCAATTGTTCTTTCTTTCGTTCATTGTTTTTTTTCTTTTGTTCATTCATTTAGTTTATTCTTTCTTCCTTTCTTGCGTTCATTTAATTATTTTTTTCTTCTTTCATTCATTCATTCATTTTCTCTTTTGTTTGCTTGTTCATTCGTTATTCCTTTTTTGTTTGTTCATTCAAAATTTTTTCCTCTAGTTTTGTCGTCCATTTGTTTGCTCTTACGTTCTATATTTCTTTCACACGTTTTCTCGTTCGTTCATTTGTACATTCGTTCTTTCATTTATTTGGTGAATTCATTAATTCTTTCTTTATTTCTTTAATTCGTTCCTTCTTTCCTACTTTTGTTCATTGTTTCTTCCATTCTATCTTTTTTTCTTTCTTTCTTTGTTCATTCATTTGTACTTTCTTTCACTTACAGCGGAGTTTAAATGTCAGCCCGGAAGGTTCCAGTGTGGAACGGGTTTGTGTGCCCTCCCTCCCTTCATCTGTGATGGAGAGAACGACTGCGGAGACAACTCAGATGAAGCCAACTGTGGTAATTATAGATTGATGGATGGATAAATGGAGACCAAGTGTAATGCAGTATGATGTATCGTACAATGATATCCTTGTTTGCATTTGCTTTCAGACTCATATATCTGCCTGTCTGGCCAGTTTAAGTGCACTCACAAGCAGAAGTGCATCCCTATAAACCTGCGCTGTAACGGACAAGACGACTGCGGAGATGGTGAAGATGAAACCGATTGCCGTAAGAGACAGTAGCACTTATTTTCTCTCACTGTCAGATTTGATATCAAGGACCACAAACTGTTTTCATCGTTCCTTAAAGAATCTCTGCAAAAAAGTTCCTGTTGGGCTAGATTTCCCTTCAGGAGATGAAAAAACATCCAGAAAATAAGAGCAAGAGAGGTCGGAAATAGATGAAATCTCCTTTATGACTGTCGAATGTGTTTATTGGCTCGTGAAGGTCAAACTCAGACAGATTCAACAAAATGTTTGAGAACTTTGCATCGGTTGATGAGAAAAGTGCCAAGCGAGGAGCCTGGTAAACATTGCCGAAAGTTTTGTTTTGTTTTCTCATTCCTCGGCTGCAGAGCACTTTCGACGGAATTGCTCGAGGGGAATTTAGGACACCGACAGCGAGAAGAAAAGAGTGAAATGAGGGAAAAAGCAAGCGAGGTACGCTTGCTAACTAGTAAGCAAAGAAGCCATCTTGTATCACCTTCAGAAATCAGGCTGGAGTAATCATTACTTCGAGCGACGGGGATTTGAATCCTAGTCCAAATGCAAGTCTTATTTTAGGTGGTGGTACAGAAGTAGGAGACTGGCAGAAGTTAATGCTCTCTCTCAGATCTGAATCCTCCATTTGAAGCCACAGCAGGGGCCTAATTTCTCACTCCTCCCCAGAGTCGAGTATCTGGCTGGTCTTTGATAAGACGCCCGGTTCTGGTACGCCCTTATGAGAGAGCGCAGAAGAGAAGCTGTCTGTCTTCTTCGAGAGAAAATCAGAAAGATAGAAGTATAAATCGAGGAAAATCATTAACAGCCTTGCATGGGACGGAGCCTGGAGGGTCTCCAGGACTCTAAGAGGCTTTTGAGGGGGTCTGACGGCGTTTTGGATCCAGGGGAGCTGAGCTCAGCCCTGGGCACTGATTAGCCAAACAGAGGGAGGGTTTAACAGGGATAATCGCATATGGAGCATGGCATTAGAGGCCGGCTTTAGACCTCCTCCCCCCAAAAGGAAGGAGAGCGCTGTGGGTCAGGATTGCGGCTCCACCACCGGGAATGTCGGGTCTAGGCTTAGATTAGCTTAGCGCACAGCGGCCTGAAAACGGAGATGTGAGGCGAAAGAAATTGTGGTTAGTCAGACCACCAGGGTACATTCTTGTTTTACTTGTTTTTTTTCATGAATTAATTATGCTTTGCAAAGTATAAAATGTTCATAAATTAATCCAGGTAAAACTTTAAAAACATATCCAGGAATATGTATATGTGTATCTATCTATCTATCGTTCTAGCAGTCTATCTGTCTAGTTTTTTATCGCTCTATCATTCTATCACTCTTTATCTATCTATCTATCTATCTATCTATCTATCTATCTATCTATCTATCTATCTATCTATCTATCTATCTATCTATCTATCTATCTATCTATCGTTCTATCTATCTATCGTTCTATCTATCTATCGTTCTATCTATCATTCTGTCGTTCTTTCATTCTATCTGTCTAGTTTTTATCACTGTCATTCTATCACTCTTTATCTATCTATCTATCTATCTATCTATCTATCTATCTATCTATCTATCTATCTATCGTTCTATCTATCATTCTGTCGTTCTTTCATTCTATCTGTCTAGTTTTTATCACTGTCATTCTATCACTCTTTATCTATCTATCTATCTATCTATCTATCTATCTATCGTTCTATCTATCATTCTGTCGTTCTTTCATTCTATCTGTCTAGTTTTTATCACTGTCATTCTATCGCTCTATCTATCTATCTATCTATCGATCTATCTATCTATTGTTCTATCGGTCTATGTCTAGTTTTTTATCACGCTATTATTCTATCGTTCTAGCTGTCATTCTGTCTGTCTATCTATCTATCTATTTATCTATCGTTCTATCTTTCTGTCGTTCAGTCGGTCTATCTGTCTACTTTTTATCGCTCTATCATTCTATCGCTCTATCTATCATTCTATCGCTCTATCTATCATTCTATCGGTCTATTGTTCTATCATCATTCTGTCGCTCTATCATTCTATCGTTCTATCATTCTATCAATCATTCTATCTGTCTATCTGTCTAGTTTTTCATCGCTCTATCATTCTATCGCTCTATCTATCTATCTATCTATCTATCTATCTATCTATCTATCTATCGTTCTATCTATCTATCTATCTATCTATCTATCTATCTATCTATCTATCTATCTATCTATCTATCTATTGTTGATTTATTATATATATCTACCGTTACATTGTTCTATCTATCTATCTATCTATCTATCTATCTATCTATCTATCTATCTATCTATCTATCTATCTATCTATCTATCTATCTATCTATCTATCTATCGTTCTATCTATCTATCTATCTATCTATCTATCTATCTATCTATCTATCTATCTATCTATCTATCTATCTATCTATCTATCTATCATTATGTCATACTATCTATCTATCTATCTATCTATCTATCTATCTATCTATCTATCTATCTATCTATCTATCTATCTATCTATCTATCTATCTATCTATCTATCATTATGTCATACTATATATCTATCTATCTAAATACTTTTTATGTACTTATTAGAATTTAAATAACAACATTAAAATATTACATTTACTAGCACCAATAACTTAAAGTAAAAGACATATATATTACCCCCCCTCCCCCCCACAAAAAAGTGAGAAATGTTGTCTCTTAATTCATCGCATCCATCAAAGCAGTGCTTGTGTGCAAATTCATCTCCTTATATACAATCAATTGCAAGACAATCACTGTCGGACCGCAGATCGCCTGCTGCGAGCAACGTTCTTGTTATTATGCACAATCCATGGCTTTATTTCTGAGGGTTTGTGGGAAGATCAAAGCAAGTTTTCTGCAGTGTGTTACTGATTCTTTATGGTGCAACTCTCTCAAAAAGAGTCGCAGCTGTATAAAGCCTCAACAAACTGTTGGACTCCTTAAAGTAGCTCTAAAATCTCATCTAAAACTGAACTCTGGTATATGGCAAAAAAAAAAAAAAAAGTTATTCTGTGGTTTGTCAACTGAACTTATCTTCTCAAAGTTTTGATCACATGATCTTCTTCTTTCCACATCTCCAGCCGAGAACACTTGCTCGCCGTCCCAGTTTCAGTGCAAGACCACAATGCACTGCATCTCCAAACTGTGGGTGTGCGACGAGGATCCCGACTGCGCCGACGGCTCTGACGAGGCCAACTGCGGTGAGTCACTCGGCGTCTCCATGCATTACCTCACGCTCATCACCACTACCGCCATAAATATCCTCCATAAAATTCAGCGTGAGAAGTTTCTACTGGTCTGAACTCCTAAAACGTTCCATTTGCTTTAATTTTGCACCGACTGTTTGCCCCAAGGACTGACGCAGATGAATAAAGATCGCTTCTGCTCGACTTCTTGGAGTTCCTACTCTAATCTTGGGGTTTTGCGGACGTGCTAGTGCGCTAAGAGACGTTTCGCTGAAAACCGCTCACCCAGGCGCTAATGTTTTTTCAGGGCGAACGTTGTCAGGTTGCATTGTGTTTGCTTTATGAGCAGCTAACCGATTAGTCTTTTCCATTGGGCTCAAAATGGATGAATTAGTGTGCTATAATTATGCAGATTCAGTTTTTTCTGTGTTTTAGCCGAGCAATGTGTCAAGTTAAGCAGCTGCTTTGGCTTGTAGACGACGTGTAACTATTTCAAGGGAAGTGATTATTGTTAAGAAGTTGCTTATTGCTCATCTTCTCGCTTATTTCACTGTCAGCTTTGAATTGATGGATGTTTTTAACCTCATTATGATACTTTACTATAATTTAATAATGATAGTTTAGTGTTTAATTAATGAATAATTAAGAAATGTCAAAATATAATTTGAAATTATATTATAAATCTATTTAAAAAACTATAAAATAAAATGTATTTCAAATGTTTTCCAAAAAACATTTTTTTTTTAATATTTTTCATTATTCCATTATTATACTCAAAATATATAATATGTTTTAAAATTCAAAATTCTAAATACATTTTGTAATATAATTTGTCATTTTAAGGTGAAATTCAGTTATATATGAAAAACTTCACATATTCAAAAATAAATATTCCAAAAAATGTTCTTAAGCTGTACTTAAACGTATATTTTATTCCAAATAATGGAATAATTCTAAATAGAGTTAAAACATATATAAAAAACACACATTTAAAAAGTTTATTATTTTTATATTTAATATATATTTTTATTTTTAATTTCTTAAGTTATACTGTTTGAAACTATTTAGATATATTTGATATTCAAATTTGAAATATATTTTAGTCCATTAAAATTTCAAAGAAATATTTGAAATTTTGGCCCTTAAAAAATAAATAAATAATTAAATTAAATTAAATTAAAAATCTTTAAATATACAAAAAAAAAAAAAAATGTTTGACTAATGTAGTAAAAAACAATGTTTGACTAATGTAGTAAAAAACAATGTTTGACTAATGTAGTTTAATGTAGATAAATAAAATAAAATAAATCCTTAATGTATACTGTTTACAACTATTTAGAAATTTTAATTTGATATTTATGTAATATTTATATAAAATAAAATAAAATAATTAAAAATCCTTAAGTTATACTGCAGCTATTTAGATTTGTATATTCAATATTCACATTTACATTTATATTTGAAATATATTTTGGCCCAAATAAAAATAAAATAATAAATCCTTAAGTAATCCTGATTACAACTATTTAGATATTAAATTAGATATTTATTTTATATTTATATAAAATAAAATATAACAAATCCTTAAGTTATCCTGTTAACAACAATTTTATTTAGATATTTAAATTAGATATTTATATAATATTTATATAAAATAAAATAATTAGAAATCCTTAAGTAATACTGTAGCTATGTAGATTTTTATATTCGATATTCACATTTATATTTATATTTGAAATATATTTTGACCCCAAAATGCATTTATAGTTTATATTCTATATACAAAGCTGTTATTTGCTGAAATAATTCCCAAACTATTGCATTTAAAGCGAATCTTCTCACTTGACACTCCTTATGATAATTGCATTGAAAAACTAGTTAGAAGTTTTCCAGTACTTTTGGAGGACAATTATGAAATCATATCTAGTGAAAGTTACAGAGAAGAGGGATTGTGGACCTCATATTATACAGCTGACACGCTCAAGATTGTTTAGTGTTGACTATGAACTTTAAAGCCCTCACATCTTGAACAAATCGACTTTCTCTTTGTCAGTGTCGTGTAGTATTTTGAAGAACGTCCTCACATTATTACTAGTAATGTTTCTCTGTGTAGTTTGTAATGGCCGTCAAGTACATTAGGTGATATCGCTGTAACAAATTGTCTTGTAAATTGTTTTTCATTTTATATCGATCTGTCCAACATTATAAAACAAAATAGTTTTTACAAGTGTTGTCTGTTTCTGTCCAGCACCGAATTTTAGTTTGCCGTTTTTACCTCTCCAAGGGACCAACTAACCCACTAGCTTTCATTACAGGGAAAGTTTAGTGCATTTCAAGAAGGAAGTAAGCTGAAGTTTGACATGATTTTGTCGTTTGGGAATTTGGAGAAAGTTTTCCACTGCAGTCGTGT
>NC_133367.1:23142727-23160227 GCF_049309525.1 Garra rufa | reverse complement strand
TCTCTCATGATAGTTGGATTAGTCGTCAGCGACATTCAGATGAGGGGAAATTGCATTTCTGATTTCCTGTACTCAAATCAGCTCGGATTAGCATGTTGATTATTTCAGAGCAAGGAGAATGTGATTCACACCATTGTGTCTTTGATTCAGTCTTGTGGGATTCTGCGGATATGTTCAATTTAAGGTTAAAATGAGGCAAGTGCAGTTTCTAGGAAAAAAAAAAGCATTTATTGGTAAAATATTAATATAATACAAAAATGTAACTACAAAAATATTGTTTGTACCTTAAAATAAAGTAAAAACCATCAACATAGCGGAGTTATTAATATGGTTATTATATTTGTAATCAAACAATTTAAGTGTTTTAAAAGTTTACCTAGTGTAATTTCTTTGTTCTTTAGTTTGCCATGTTTAGTTTTAGTTTTTATTTTAGTTCAGTTTAGTCTTTGTTCAGTTTCATTGTTTAGATTCATTGTTAAACAAAAATTGCTAAGCAAATTGCTAAGTGTTTTTATTAATAAAATGTGGTAAATTTACAGTTAAAATGGTTATTTAGTTTTATTGTGGTGTTTTGTTTAGTTATTTTTCTTTCACTTTGTTTAGTTTCATTGTCTTATTTAGTTTAGATGTGCTTTATTTAGTTTGTTTGGTTTTGTTTAGTTTTATGGATTATGTTATTTAGTTTAATTGTGTTGTGTTGTGTTTATTTAGTTGGTTTGGTTTCATTTTGTTTAGTTTTTATTGTGCTGTTATTTCGTTTAATTGTGTTGTGTTATAATTTGTTTGGTTATGTTTTGTTTAGTTTTGTTGTGCTGTTTTGTTTAGTTACTTTCATTTCATTTTGTTTATTTTCATTGTTTTGTTATTTAGTTTTAATTGTCGTTATTTTAGTTTTTTTTTTGTTTCATTTTGTTTAGTTTTGTTGTGCTGTTATTTTGTTTAATTGTGTAATGTTATAGTTTGTTTGCTTTTATTTTATAATACTTTTATTTCATTTTGTTTATTTTCATTGTTCTGTTATATAGTTAATTGTGCTTTATTTAGTTTGTTTGGTTTCATTTTGTTTAGTTTCATTGTGCTGTTATTTAGTTTGTGTTGTGTTATAGTTTGTTTGGTTTGGGTTTTTTTGTGCTGTTTTGTTAAGTTTTAACTGTTAACTTTTGTTTAATTTCATCATTATGTGTTTAGTTTGGTTTCATTTTGGTTGGTTTAGTTTTTAGTTTTGTTGTGCTGTTGTTTCATTTTGTTTATTTGCATTGTGCTGTTGTTTAGTCTAGTTGTGCTTTGCTATTTAGTTTTTTTGTGTTGTGTTGTTTTTAGTTTAATTGTGCTTTATTTAGTTTGTTTGGTTTTGTTTAGTTTTGTTGTGCTGTTTTGTTTAGTTACTTTTGTTTCATTTAGTTTGTTCATTGTGTCGTTATTTAGTTTAGTTGTGCTTTGCTATTTAGTTTGTTTGGTTTTGTTTAGTTTAGCTTTTTTGTGCTTTTTGTTTAGTTACTTTTGTTTAATTGTTTTGTTTCATTGTTCTGCTATTTAGTTTTAATTGTGCTTTTAATTTTTTTTTTCAGTTGGTTTGGTTTCATTTTGTTTAGTATTATTGTGCTGTTATTTAATGTAATTGTGCTTTATTTAGTTTGTTTGGTTTGGTTTTGTTTAGTTTCATTGTGCTGTTATTTAGTTTATTTGTGTTGTGTTATTTGTTTGGTTTCATTTTGTTTAGTTTTGTTGTGCTGTTTTGTTAAGGTACTTTCGTTTAGTTTCATCATTATGTGTTTTTTGTTTAGTTACTTTTGTTTAATTGTTTTGTTTCATTGTTCTGCTATTTAGTTTTAATTGTGCTTTTTAAAAAAAATTTCAGTTGGTTTGGTTTCATTTTGTTTAGTATTATTGTGCTGTTATTTAGTGTAATTGTGCTTTATTTAGTTTGTTTGGTTTGGTTTTGTTTAGTTTCATTGTGCTGTTATTTAGTTTATTTGTGTTGTGTTATTTGTTTGGTTTCATTTTGTTTAGTTTTGTTGTGCTGTTTTGTTAAGGTACTTTCGTTTAGTTTCATCATTATGTGTTTAGTTTGGTTTCATTTTGTTTGGTTTAGTTTTTAGTTTTGTTGTGCTGTTTTTGTTTCATTTTGTTTATTTTCATTGTGCTGTTGTTTAGTCTAGTTGTGCTTTGCTATTTAGTTTTGTTGTTTTGTTTTGTTTTGTTTTGTTCAGTTACTTTTATTTTGTTTAGTTTAATTGTTCTTTAATAAGTTTGTTTGGTTTTGTTTTGATTTGTTGTGCTGTTTTGTTTAGTTACTTTTGTTTCTTTTTGTTTGTTCATTGTGCCATGTTTTAGTTTAGTTGTGCTTTGCTATTTAGTTTGTTTGTTTTTGTTTAGTTTAGTTTTGTTGTGCTGTGTTGTTTAGTTACTTCTGTTTCATTTTGTTTAGTTTTATTGTAGCTGCAATTACTGGCCAGTGCATTTGCTGGAAAAATGAAACATTGGTAAACATTTACTGGTAAAATATTACTATACCAACCCTAGTTAAACAATTAAACAAAAAATAGTGCATAGTACTTACAATATACTTAAAAAAGTGACCATCACGGGATTAGTATCCTTGTTTTCTATGAAATATTTTAATAAGTGTTTTAAAGTCTGAATGTAATGTAAAAAATGGCTTTTGATTTAAGTAAAACATGTTATAGTTGAGTTTATCTTAGAGCTCAGGATCCCTGTTTGTTTTACGCAGTAATATCAATAAGGAAATTCAAATGAATGCTTTGTTTGTTTGTGTATGCAGATGAAAAGACATGTGGGCCGCATGAATTTCGCTGCAAGGACAACAACTGCATACCGGACCACTGGAGGTGTGACGGCCAGAGCGACTGCAGCGACAATTCGGACGAGGAGAACTGCAGTATGTGATTCTGCATTTAATCTCATATTTAACTTCTACAACGGTATACAGTGAATAGTTAAACAAAAACGTCCTCTGTAGATGATGCTGTCGGTGACAGCAACACGTCTTCTTTATTGGTTAAGTGGAGTTCAGATGAATTGTTGTATGAAAATTCAACAAACACAAAAATGTGTTTTATCGTGGCTTGGTTTAGTTTAGTTGTGCTGCATTGTTTAGTTTTATTGTGCTGTTATTTAGTTTGTTTGGTTTCATTTTGTTTATTGTGTTATTTAGTTTTGTTTAGTTTTTATTGTGCTGTTTTGTTGTTTAGTTTCATTGTGCTGTTGTTTAGTTTAGTTTCATTGTGATTCACTGTTTTGTTTTGTTTTTTGTTTTGTTGCATTGCTTAATATCATTGGGTTATTTTGTGCTGTTTGGTTAGTTTTGTTTAGTTTAGTTCAGTTGTGCTGCACTGTTTAGTTTTATTGTGGTGTCATTTATTTTACTTCAGTTTAGTTTATTGTGGTTTAGTTTCATTTATTTGGTTTAGTTTTGTTTAGTTTCATTGTGCTATGTTGTTCAGTTAATTTTGTTTAATTTTTAGTTTTATTGTGCTGTTAAATTTGCTCAATTGTGCCGTGATTAGTTTGTTTAGTTATTTGTTCATTTTGATTGTGTTGTGTTTAGTTACATTTGTTTCATTTTGTTTAGTTGTATTGTGCTGCTATTTTTTTTAGTTCAGTTTAGTTTAATTGTGGTGTGTTTCATTTGTTTGGTTTAGTTTGTCTAGTTTCATTTTGCCATGTAGTTTAGTTACTTTTGTTTCATTTAGATACGTTGTGCTTTGTTGCATAGTTTAGTTTGTTTGGTTTAGATTTGTTTAGTTTGTATTGTGCTGTTATATTGTTTTAGTTCAGTTTAGTTTAATTGTGCTGTGTTTCGTTTGTTTGTTTTAGTTACTTTAGTTTATTTTCACTTTAGGTTTATTGTGCTGTTATTTATTTTAATTGTGCTTTTTATTGTTTAGTTTGTTTAATTTAGTTTTGTTTAGTTTCATTGTGCTGTGTTTAGTTACTTTTGTTTCATTTTGTTTAATTGTATTGTGCTGCTATTTTTTTAGTTCAGTTTAGTTAAATTGTGTTGTGTTTCATTTGTTTGGTTTGTTTTAGTTTTGTTTAGTTTCATTTTGCTGTGTAGTTTAGTTACTTTTGTTTAATTTTGTTATTTAGATAAGTTGTGCTTTGTTGTTTAGTTCAGTTTGTTTGGTTTAGATTTGTTTAGATTGTATTGTGCTGTTATATTGTTTTAGTTCAGTTTAGTTTAATTGTGCTGTGTTTCGTTTGTTTGTTTTAGTTACTTTAGTTTATTTTCACTTTAGGTCTATTGTGCTGTTATTTATTTTAATTGTGCTTTTTATTGTTTAGTTTGTTTAATTTAGTTTTGTTTAGTTTCATTGCGCTGTGTTTAGTTACTTTTGTTTCATTTTGTTTAGTTGTATTGTGCTGTTTTGTTTTAGTTCAGTTTAGTTTAGTTTCATTGTGCTGTGTTTCATTTGTTTGATTTAGTTTTGTATTGTTTTATTGTGCCGTGTAGTTTAGTTACTTTTGTTTCATTTTGTTTAGTTGTATTGTGCTGTTATTTTGTTTTAGTTCAGTTCAGTTTTTAGTTTCATTGTGCCGTGCTTAGTTACTTTTGTTTCAGTTTCTCTTTAGGTTTATTGTGCTGTTATTTCTTTTAATTGTGCTTTGTTGTTTAGATTGTTTGGTTTAGTTTAGTTTAGTTTCATTGTGCTGTGTTTACTAACTTTTGTTTCATTTTGTTTAGTTGTATTGTGCTGTTATTTTGTTTTAGTTCAGTTTAGATTAGTTTAATTGTGCTGTGTTGCATTTGTTTGGTTTACTTTTGTCTAGTTTCATTGTGCCGTGTAGTTTAGTTACTTTTGTTTTGTTTTGTTTTGTTTTATTGTGCTGTTATTTAGTTTAATTGCACTTTGTTGTTCAGTTTAGTTTTGTTTTGTTGTGTTGTTTTGCTTTGTTTTACTGCCCTGAATTGTTTAGTTTGATTGTGCTCTGTTATTTGATTAAAGATTAAGTGTGTTTTGTTTGTGATGTTGTTTTTTATTTATTTTATTTTATTTTTGGCTGTTTCATTGTGCTGCGTTTAGTTACTTTCGTTTAATTTTATTTAGTTTAATTGTGCTTTGTTATTTAGTTTAGTTTGTTTGGTTTGGTTTAGCTTAGTTTAGTTTCATTGTGCCGTTTTGTTGCTTAATTTAGTTTTGCCTGTTATTACGGTTAGTTGTATTGTGTTTGTTTGTTTTGTTTCATTGTGCTGGATTGCTTAATGTCATTGTGCCATTTTGTTGTTTAATTTGTTTGGTTTAGTTTTGTTTAGGTCAGTTGTTCTGCTTCATTTAGTTTTACTGTGCTGTTTCTTAGTTTAGTTCAGTTTAGTAAAGTTTGTTTGGTTTAGTTTTGTTTAGTTTCATTGCGCTATTTTGTGGTTTAGCTTGTTTTAGTTGTGCTATGATTTTGTTTAGTTTAACTATGCTCAATTGTTTAGTTAAGTTTCATTTTGATGTTATTTAATTTAGCTTAATAAATTAAATAACATCAAATAATTGTGGCATGTTGTTTAGTTAGTTTGGTTCAGTTTTGTTTCATTGCCTTGAATTGTTTATTTTCATTGTGCTTTGTTTCATTTAGTCGTGTTTTGTTTAGCTCTGTTTTGTTATTTAGTTTCACTGTGCCATGTTTTGTTCTTTAGTTTTAATTTCATCTTGTCATGTTTCATTATTTAGTTTAGTTTCAGTTTTCTGTGCTGTTTCATTTAGTTTGTTTTCTGTGCAATGTGTGCTTTTACAGTAGTTTAGTTTAGTTTAATGCTGTAATCATGCTCTAATCTTCTTGTCTTTGACATCTGAGAGCTTTGACATTTAAGCACATGCAGCTTTCATATGTTCCTCTTATCACACTTGGCTCTTAACACAACTAGACACACAGGCACAGCAGGGTTTCTAAAAAAAGAACAAAAAATGGATTGATATCACGCTCCGCAGTGTGTGCCACATAGATGTTAGATCCTCAGAGAGGGGTTTACAAGCTAACACTGAGTCGCCTTTTATTTATTTATTTTTTTCTGAAGAGCACAAGGGTCTCAAGCAGTGTCCAAATGTGCTTCATCACTCTCTATGTGACAGTTGTCTCAAATCTCCATATTTATTCTCTATTTTCCCCTGATGTCTAGGTCATTATATAGGCACAGAATAAGTTCTCCACTAGTCAAAGAGCGCCTAAAGCCCAGTGGATCTCATCACACTTCAACTGTGTCTTCACCCTCTAGCCTTACACTTTCAAACAAGAGCGAAACACACAGTGAGAATGAGATTGTGTGTTGATTGCTCTGGATGTTTATGTGTCGCCCAAGTAGTGATTATATCAATTTTCTTGAAATGCAGACAGGTATTTTTCCTGTCTTCTCGGGATGTTGCTAAGTACCATCTGCTGGAGTGCAGCTGTGTGTTTTTTGTCAGCCCTGTGACGGTAATTGACAGTTAGCGGAGAAAGTGTCCTGCTGAATGGCAGAATCGATCTCTCAGCCTGATCTGCAATTTGGTTTTAATGGCAGCCGTCCTGTTGCTCCCGGCATCGGCTCCCGTGATAAACGGCTGTGTATGTTGGTTTGTTTATCCTTTGTGCTGTGGCTTGAGCTCGGACCATTTATTTACTAGATTACAGAGCCGCGGCCATCATTTATTCAAAATGCGATCATGATGGAAGTCAGACTGTGCTTGCAGCAGAAAGCAGAGCACAGTGGCGTAGTTTCCACCTCGCTAATACTTCTTTCATTTCTTTTTCCACTTCCTGTTGCTTTTCTTTCCTGTCTGTTTTTTTTTTACTTTTTCACTTTTTTACTCTTCCTTTTCTTTGTATTTACTTTTTTCCATATTTTCCATTTCCTTCTCATTCTTCTTCCTAGTGTTCATCCTATTGCCCTCCCCTTTCCCTTTCCCCTCTTTTCCTATTTCATTTCCTTTCATTTTCTCGCCGTTTACCATCTTCCCCTTTCTTTTCCCATTTGTTTCTCCTTTACTTCCTGCTAATTCACTTTTCATTTCCCATTTCCTTGCCTTTGCTTCTCTTTTCCTCTTTCCTTTCCTCTTCATATTCCTCTTCCTGGCATTATTTAACTTCCCCTTCTCTTTCCCTTTGTTTCTCCTTTACTTCCTGTTACTGTACATTTCCTTTGTTTTTCCCTCCCCTTTGTTTTACTTTCCTTTTTGTTATTATTCCTCCTATTTCATTTCCTCTTTTATTTCCTTTCCTCTTCTCGCCGTTTACCATCTTCAACTTTCTTTTCCCATTTTTTCTCCTTTACTTCCTGCTAATTCACTTTTCATTTCCTTAGTTTTTTTTTCCATTCCCTTTGTTTTACTTGTCTTTGCTTCCCTTTTCCTCTTCTTTCCTTTCCTCTTCATATTCCTCTTCCTGCTATTATTCAACTTCCCCTTCTCTTCCCCTTTGTTTCTCCTTTACTTCCTGTTACTTTACATTTCCTGTGTTTTTCCCTCCCCTTTGTTTTACTTTCCTTTTTTCCTTATTCCTCCTCTTTTATTTTCCACTTTCACTTCCTTTAATTCTTTTTGCTTTACTTTTAATGTCCTTTTCCATCTTTCTTTTGTTTTATGTTTCTTTTTCTTCCTTTTTCCACCTCTTTCCTCATTCTCTTTCCATTTCCTCTTCCTGCATTCACCATCTTCCCCATCTCTTCCTTTTTTATTCCTTTGCATCCTGTTATTTTACTTTTTATTTCCTTTTTTCCCATTCACTTTGTTTTACATTTCTTTTTTCCCTTTGTTATCTACTTCCCCTTTCCTCATCCTCTTCCTGCTGTTCATCATCTTCCCCTTCTCTCTTCCTTTGTTCTTCCCCTTCTTCTATTTTTTCCTTATTCCTCCTCTTTTATTTTCCACTTTCACTTCCTTTAATTCTTTTTGCTTTACTTTTAATTTCCTTTTCCATATTTCTTTTGTTTTATGTTTCATTTTCTTCCTTTTTCCACCTCTTTCCTCATTCTCTTTCCATTTCCTCTTCCTGCATTCACCATCTTCCCCATCTCTTCCCCTTTTATTCCTTTGCATCCTGTTATTTTACTTTTTATTTCCTTTTTTCCCCTTCACTTTGTTTTACATTTCTTTTTTTCCCCTTTGTTATCTACTTTCCCTTTCCTCATCCTCTTCCTGCTGTTCATCATCTTCCCTTCTCTCTTCCTTTGTTCTTCCCCTTCTTCTCTTCCCCTTTGTTTCGACTTTACTTGTTGTTACTTTATTTTTCATTCCCTTTGTTTTTCCCTTCTCTTTTTTTACTTTTTTCGCTGTTTTCCTTTCCTCTTCCTTTTCCTGTTCTTTTTCCTCTTCCTGCCATTCACTATCTTCCCCTTTCTATTCCTGTTTGATTCTCCTTTACTTTCTGTTACTTTTTATTTCCTTTGATTTTCACTTCCCTTTACTTGCCTTTTTCCTCCTCTTTCCCTTCCTTTTCATCTTCCCCTTCCTGCCATTCACCATCTTCCCCTTCTCTTCCCCTTTGTTTCTCCTTTACTAACTGTTATTTAATTCTTTACTCCCTCTGTTTTCCCCTTTCCTTTGTTTTACTTTACTTATTTTATTTCCTCTTCTTTCCTTTTCCTCATTCCCTTTCTCCTCCTCTTTTCCTGCCATTCACCATTTCCCCCTTCTCTTTTAATTCCTGTTACTTTACTTTGTTTTCCCTTCCCATTCTTTTCCTTGTCTTTTTCTTCTTTTTCCTCCTCTTTCCTGTTTCGCTTTCCTTTTCCTTGCCGTTCACCATTTCCCCCTTCTCTTCCCCTTTGTTTCCCCTATACTTCCTTTTACTTTACTTTACCTTTCATTTTCTTTTCTTTTTCTATTCCCTTTGGTTTTCACTTTCCTCTACCTCTTCCTTTTCCTGCCATTCCCCTTCTCTTTCCCTTTGTTTCTCCTTTATTTCCTTTTACTTTACTTTTCATTTTCATTTGTTTTTCCCTTCCCTTTGTTTAATTGTTCTTCCTTTCTCCTCTTCTTTTCTTTTCCTCTTCCCCTCCCCCCCTCCCTTTCCTCTTCCTCTTTTTGCCATTCACCACCTTCCCCTTCTGTTCTTTTGTTTCTTCTCTACTTCCTGTTACTTTACTTTTCAGTTTCATGTCTTTTTCCTTCCCTCTGTTTTACTTGTTTTTTTTCGTTCTCCTTTTCCTTTTTGTTTCCCTTTCATTTCCCCGTTTTCTTAATCTTCCTTTTCTTGCTCCCCTTTCACCATCTTTCCCTCCTCCTCCTCTTTGTTTCTCCTTTACTTCCTTTTACTTTACTTTTTTATTTCTTTAGTTTTTCCTTTGCCTGTGTTACTTTTTCTTCCTGTTTTCTTCCTCATCCCTCATTCCCATCTTTCCTCTTCTCTTCCCCTTGTTCATTTCCTTTTTTTCCCACACTCTGTTTTACTTTTTTCTCCCTCCTGTCCTCTTTCTCTTTCTCACCCTCTTCTTTTTCTCTTTCTCTACCTCATCCTCTTCCCCTTCATCTTCCTGCCATTTATCATCTTCCCCATTCTCTTCCCCTTTGTTTCTCCTTTACTTCCTTTTACTTTACATTTCCTTTCCCTTTTTCCTTTTGCCATACTTTGATTTTCTTCCTTTTCTTTCCCTTTCCTGTTCCTCTTTCTCATTCCATTCCCCTTCCTATTCCTCTTCCTTCATCATTTTCCCCTCCTCCTACTCTTTCTAATTTCTTTTCTTTCCATTTACTTTAAATGTATGTTTCTAATTAATTTTCTCATTCTTTCGTTCTTTAATTTTTCATTTATTCTTTAATTTCTCCATCTGTTCATTTTGTCTGCCTTTCATTTGTTGCTTCACTCTTGCTTTCTGTTTCTCTTGTTTTATCTGTCATTCCTTTTATCAATTGTTTGTTGGTTCTGTATGTTTGTTTTTCACTTCTTAGTTCTTTGCTTTTCTTCTTTTCTGTCTTTTGTTTGTTTGTTCTGTCTGTGGTTTAACGTCTTTGTTTCTTTCAGTCGTTTGTCAGTTCATTCACTTGTTTAGTTTGTCTTGTGCTTGTGCCATTTGTTCTTCTGTTTGTCCTTGTTGTTTGTCTGTCTTTCATTTGTCTGCCAATTGTGTCGTTCCTCTTGTCCCTCCTGTTCATCTTCACTTTCTCCTTCCCTTTCCCTTTTATTTTCTATCCTGTCCTTTCCAGCTTCCTTTCCTTTCCTTTAAGGTTGCGCTTAAAGCTACTATTGCTATTCATTTGAAACTTTTGAGGGTACACAACCTACTCAAAACAAATCAATGTCAGTGTAAAGCGGCTGTTGGCTCAGCATTATTTACTAAAAATCAACAATGTCTTGAAGGTTTCTCCAGCTGTCACATCACAACGATAGATTTTATAAGCTGTGAGCTTGTGTGCAGTTGAATTTCACATTCAGTTCCTGCTCCTCTCAGTCTCCCTACCTCCTTTTTCCTCTCTCTCTTATTCTTTCACTATCAATCTCTCCATCTCTTTCAATTAAAAGCAAGCTCACGGATCCCTCACTGATCTACATCCCACCAGACACTAATACAAACATGTTATGTATTCAGTGTCAGCATTCAGCATTTCCCTAGAGCTCGTTTTTAACAATCTTAACCAACACAGGCTACTGAAGAGTCTATTTGTGTACAAAAGGCTCTATTTTCGTATGATTTTACTTGGATAAGAGAGAGAATATGACTCATATATGGTCAGATTAATCTAGTGTGTGCATTCTGCTATAATGGCCTGGTATATTTGCTCACTTGCTGGGTGGGAGTGAAACCAGACGGAGGTTCGATTTCTTTTCCTCTGTCGGATTCACCTTGGGAGCCTCGCACAGAAACATCACTGGGAGGATATAAAGGCTGTCATTGGGTCGTGGAGTCGTGATGTCAGGCCAGATAATCTGCGGAGCGCTGGAGCCAGATGCAGAGAGACTGATAATAGAGTTAGAGAAGTGACACAGCAGCGCTCACTTATTATGATCAAGGAAATCTGTACTCCTTCTTTCTTTCTTTCTGCCTATATCTTCTGTTGTTTAATCTTTTGTCTGTGTTTCTTTTTGTATCTTTAGTTAGTTAATTCTGTCTTTGTTCTTTCATTTGTTTCTTTTTGTCTTTGTTCATTCTGTTAGTATCTTTTGTTCTTGCGTTTGTTTGTTTCTTTTGTGTATCTTTTCTTTTTCTTGTCTTTATTTTTTTATAATCATTCATTCGCAGTGTTGGGGAAAGTAATGCATGACAATATTGTTATTCCATGAAAAAGTAACTAATTGTGTTACGTTTTAATGGAAAGTAATCAATACTTTTTGACACCTCGGCTAGGCTTGCTTGTTTGTTTTTTGATAATAAAAAACTTGCATTACTAATTTGAGAAAGTCACTCAGATATTTCATTTTAAATTTGAAAGTAATGCGTTACTTTACCAGTTACTTGAAAAAAGTAATCTGATTACATAACTCACATTACTTGATCATCTGTTTCTTTTTTAGGTGTATTATTCATTTTTTAAGCTTTTGTTAGTTTCTTATCTTAGTTTTGCGTGTTTTTTTGCTTGCTTATTTTCTATGTTTTTGTTCTTTTGTTTGTTTACTTTTGAATTGTTTGTTTGTTTGTTAATTTATTTCATTCCACGTTTGAGTTACTTCTTGTCATCTCATCTGGGCTTGCTTGTTTGTTTGTTTTTTAATAATAAAAAGACTAAAAGTTATATTTATATGTGTGAGTAAATAAATGGGAAAACAAAGTTACTTGCGTTACTTATTTGAAAAAGTACCTCAGATTGTAAATTTAAAAGGAATACTTTATTAGTTACTAGTTACAAAAAGCAATCTGATTACAAAACTTGCGTTACTTGTTTACTATTCATTTGTTTCTTTCATTCTTAGATTTTTTTGTTCTTTAATCTTTCAGTTGTTTGTCAGTTTTATAGATGTGATTTTCATTCCTTAAGTTTTAAT
This sequence comes from Garra rufa, assembly GCF_049309525.1. Taxonomy (NCBI): domain Eukaryota; kingdom Metazoa; phylum Chordata; class Actinopteri; order Cypriniformes; family Cyprinidae; genus Garra; species Garra rufa. The sequence continues at coordinate 23,148,326 of NC_133367.1, read as the reverse complement.
TTGTTTGTTTTTCTTACTTTTGTGTATTTTTACATGTTTGTTCTGCTTTCTTTTTTTATTTCGTTTGTTTCTTGCTTTTGTATTGTTTGTTTGCTTGTTAATTTCTTTTATACTGCCTTTGAGTTACTTCTTGTCTCCTCAGCTGGGCTTGCTAGTTAGTTTTTTAATAATAAAAAGGCCAAAAGTTATATTTATATATTACCATTGCATGTTTTTTTTTTTTGGTCTGTTATTTACTTGTTTATGCTGTCTGTCTTTCTTTTGTTTGTTTGTTTTTTGTTTTTTTGTGTTTGTTCTGTATGTCTGATTGTCTTCATTTTTTCATACAGATTTCTGTCTTTCGTTCTGTCTTATTCACTTATATTTTTATATTGTAATGCAATTGCTTATAAATGTGTCTGTCTTTCTTTAGTTATTTAGTTTTTTATTAAATTTCTTTCGATTCTGTCTTTTTTTTTTGCTCGCTCATTTACTCTAGTTTGTTTTTCCATCATTCTTTTGTTTGCTTGTTTCGTTTGTTCTATATGTCTATGTGTCAGATGTTTTCGTCTGTAATTCACTTGTTAGACCACCTGTCTGTCTGTCTTTGTTCTTTTGCTTTTTGTTGAATTTGTTTAAATGCTCTGTCTTTTCATTTATTAACTCATTAACTGTTCTGTTTGTTTTTCTGTCATTCTTTTGTTTGCTTGTTTTGCTTGTTTCGTTTGTTCTGTATGTCTGATTTTCTTTAGTTATTTCATACACATTTCTCTTTCATTTTGTCTTTCACTTTTTTTTTTTACTTTTTATACATCTTATGAGTTTGTCTGTGTTTAGTTATTTTGTTTTTTATTAAATTTGTTTCAGTTCTCAGTTTTTTTGTTTGCTTGCTCATTTACTCTTCAGTTTGTTTTTCTATCGTTCATTTGTTCGCTTGTTTTGCTTGTTTCGTTTGTTTATATGTCTGATTTACTTTCGTTATTTCATACACTTTTCTGTCTTTTGTACTTTGTCTCTCTATTCACTTTGCCTTTTTTTGTCTGTCTTATCTTTACTGTCATTTGTTTGCCAGTCCAATCTGTCCTTTTCTGATTTTCTCACTCTCATTTTCTCATTTTCACATTTTCTCCATGACATATTTTAGGCTTCCTGGCAGATCTTACCTTGGAATGTCTGGATGTGTCAATCTGTTCACAACAATACAAAGACACATTGTTTAGCCATTTGTTTGTTGCCAAAAGTGTACTCAGCTTTCAAAGTCCTTGCTTCCAATAGTAAAAGAAGTCCAAATTCTGAATCCATCCATGTTTTTCTCTCTCTTCTTTTCTCTTTTCAGAGCCAGTAACATGCAACTCAAAAAATTTCATCTGCGCCAACGGGGAGTGCATCTCCTTGCGTTTCCGTTGTGACGGCGACTTTGACTGCACCGATAACTCAGACGAGGTTTTAAACACCACATTCGTCAATCGCACCATTGCTAAACATTTCTGCAAGTGCTGATATCCCATACGTCTGTTTTCAGAGAGGCTGTGAGAGCCACTGCTCCGAGGATCAGTTCCAGTGCCTGAATCATCTTTGTATCTCAGTCAAATGGCTCTGTGATGGACAGGAGGACTGCAAAACAGGGGAAGACGAGGCCAACTGCAGCCCTGCCAACACTGCCATGACAGGTTAGCTGCTTTCAAACGCTCTTTAAATAATGCAAACGGATCCGGAAACGATCAAAGCCATTCCCAGACAGCTAGCTCGGCACTCCTATTATCACATGTCACTGAGCGGACACCTTTTATCCAACGCGAATCACTGGCCTACGACTACACAATGGTGACTGAAGATCGCCGCACGACCTCAAACCCTGACGCTGCCATCATTTATAACCACTAAGTTGCTACCGCTTAAAACTAACAGCAAAATGACCCCGCATTTGTCATCTTCTGCATTTAAATGTTCGTTCTAGGAAATGGCTTATTCCTCCCTCAGCGTTAGTCTCCTTTGAGTCTAAAACTGCTGCTTAAGTACACTTGATGTAAGTAGAGTACACCTGCAAACACTCCGGCCCAGTTTGTTTTAAAAGAGGTTGCTATAAAGAAGTATGTCTTCTTTTTGTGGCAAGTACTTATTTGCAATACCTGTAATGCTTTCACTGCATATATATGAGGCAAAATATCATCCTCTCATCTTCCTTTTCATCTATTCCTGAGGAACAGATGGCAAACCCACTTACTCGCGATGGATTTTCAATGTTCACTTTCTCTGTGGTATCAATAGCTAGCTACGCTCCTCCCCAGAGCTTTGAAGTCAAAAAGAAGTCAAGAATTTAAAATCAAGTCAGTATGAATGTATGCATTTATGAAATGAAAATTTAATTTATATATATTCACTGCAGTTCAAAAGTTTGGGATCTGTAAGATTTAAAAAAAAAGAAAAAAAGTCTCTTATGCTCTTCAAAGTTCAATTTATATGATCAATAATACATAAAAAGTAATATTATGAAATATTACTGCAATTCAAAATAACAGTTTTTATTTTAATATACTTTAAAATATTTTAAATATTATTACTCCAGTCTTCAGTGTCAAAGGATCCTTCAGAAATCATTCTAATTTATTACTGCTTAATATTTGTTTTGAATCTTGTGATACTTTTTTCAGGATTCTTTGATGAATAGAAAGTTAAAAAGAACAACATTTATTCAAAATAGAAATCCTTGCTGAATAAAAGTGTTAATTTCTTTCAAAGAGAGAAAAAAAGAAAAAAAAAATATATTGACCCCAAACTTTGAACGAGGTGTTTGTTACAAAAGTTTTCTATTTTAAATAAATGCAGTTACGTTTGTTTTATTTATTTATTTATTTTTACGTTTTATTGATCCCGAATCCCGAAAAAAGTATCACAGGTTCAAAAAAATAAAATAAAATAAATAAATAAAAAATAGCAGCACAACTATTTCCAACACTGATAATAAATCAGCATTTAGCTCTTCATCACAGAGTAAATTATATTTTAATGTATATTAAAAGTAAAAAAAACACTATAAATTGCATTAACATTTCACAATATTACTTTTTTTTTCTGTATTTTCAAATAAACATAGCCTTGATGAGCAGAAAAGTCTCCTTTAAAAAGCATTAATTATCTTACAGAACCCAAACTTTTGAGCGGTAAATATATATAAAATACAATTTTTATTAACATCATTATATATATATATTAGTGGTGTGCCGTTATCGGCGTTAACGTGCTGCGTTAACGTGAGATTCTTATCGGGCGATAAAAAAAATATTGCCGTTAATCTATTCTCAAATTTGGGTTGGGAGCTGGGTCTAAACTACGCAAGCTATGATGACTTTCACCTTGATATTTTAGCGCGGATGATGTATACTAGTCGAATTGCACTGTAGGGGGCGAGAACGAGTCTTCAACTTCTGTGAAATTACCACATCAAATGAGACGCGCAAATATGGATGCAGTTATGAAGCCGCTTCAGGGCAGGTGCGTGCGTTGCTAGACCCTTTTTAATCTGAAAATCTGCTGTGCCCCAGTAAAATCTCAAATTTGAGTTATAATTTACTTTGATAATCCCGAAATACAGACATTAAACTATATGCAACAACTGAATTGACGCTTCTAAAAGCAACGCAGTTTAATGGAAGACTATGCACGCAGATATCCATGCCGGTGCGCGTCTGTGTATTTAGCGGCAACGCGCACGTCGTGCAGCCTTTTGCGCAGAAGTACTTGGTTACACAAGTTTGTATAGGTAATTATGTTGTAAATGCAATTGTAAAGCAGTTTGTGATGCATTTTGGAAACAGAAGATGAGCGCCTGATCTAATGCGCCACCTGGCCCGTTCTCGAAGACTTACTTTTAGTCATTATTTGGGTAGCACACATATTCTGAAAATGCCTTCAGCAGAATTCAAATTAGCCATTTTAATCTAGATTAAAAAAAATAATCTATGCCCACCCCTAATATATATATATATTAGTGGTGGGCCGTTATCGGCGTTAACGTGCTGCGTTAACGTGAAACTCTTATCGCGCGATAAAAAAAATATCGGCGTTAATCTATTCTCAAATTTGGGTTGGGAGCTGGGTCTAAACTACGCAAGCTATGATGACTTTCACCTTGATAGTTTAACGCGGATGTATACCGAAGACTGTAGAATATGGTCGCGCGTTTAAGTCTCCTCCGCCAAAACACAGACGGGATCGCGTCGTCCTCCATTCATAAAAACCGAATCTACTATAGCGAAATGCCACGTAAATTCGTCGTTTTTTGGATTCATAAATCAAATGTTGGTCAGTCACTTAATTCAAATCGCGATATGGACTAGTGTATGTGAAAACTGAAATGCAAAAAGACCGTTTTAATATGAATCCGATATGTTCCGTTTGCCTAGCTGTATGTATGCATTGCGGAGACGAGCTTTTACTACACGCATACTGAAACACACGAGACGCTCCCGGTAATTTTTGGCATTTTCATCTCACATGAACAGATAAACTCAATCTCCCAAACTGCTGTGAGTGTCACTTTTACCGTTTCATTTGAGAAAACTAGCATCATATCATACTGTATGACACAGAAACTTCACGGCAACCTGTCAAAATAAAAGTACGGTGTAACATGTAATGGGTTGGGTAGCTGTTGACGTTAAAAAAACACAATCTAATAGGGAGAAAAAATAATTTCAGTGTTAGTTAGTTAGTAAACACAAGTAGGCTACATCTAATTGAACATAATTTATTTTCATCAACAAATTATCATAGAACAGCTTTATGAGCTTTATAATCCATTCTCAAAGACTTTAAGTCATTATTTGGGTAGCACACATATTCTGAATGCCTTCAGCAGAATTCAAATTAGCCATTTTAATCTAGATTAATCTAGATTAATTCCAAGATTTAATCTAGATTAATCTAGATTAAAAAAATTAATCTATGCCCACCCCTAATATATATATATATATATATATATATATATATATATATATATATATATATATATATATATATATATATATATATATATACATACAGTCAGGTCCATATATATATATATATATATATATATATATACACACACACACACTTTTAGTAATTTCGGCTCTGTATGCCACTAGAATAGTTTTAAAATGATTGAACTGAAGCGCAGACTTTAAGCTTTAATTCAAGGGGTTGAACAAAAATATAACATAAAATGCTAAGGAATTACAACTATTTTTATACACAGACCCCCCATTTTCAGGGGCTCAAAAGTAATTGGACAAATAAATATAATCATAAATAAAATGTTCATTTTTAATATTTTGTTGAGAATCCTTTGCAGGCAATGACTGTCTTAAGTCTGGAACTCATGGACATCACCATAGACTGGGTTTCCTCCTTTGTGGTGCTTTGCCAGGCCTTTACTGCAGCTGACTTCAGTTGTTGTTGGTTTGTGGGTCTTTCTGCCTTTAGTTTTGTCTTCAGCAAGTGAAATGCATGCTCAATCAATTTGAAATCAGAAGACTGACTTGGCCATTGCAGAATATTCCCCTTTTTTACCTTTATAAACTCCTGGGTTGCTTTTGCTGTTTGTTTTAGGTCATCGTCCATTTGTACTATGAAGAGCCGC
>NC_133367.1:23104463-23142227 GCF_049309525.1 Garra rufa | reverse complement strand
ATGATGATGTAGGCTTTGGATCATGAGCTGTTCCAAGCCTTCTCCATACTTCTTTCTTCCCGTCATTCTGGTACACATTGATTTTAATTTCAACAGTCCAAAAAATGCTTTTCCAGAAGTGGTCTGGCTTTTTTAAATGTTTTTTGACAAAGTCTAATCTGGCCTTGTTTGCACCTTGTGGTAAACCCTCTCTATTTTGCTCTGGTAAAGTCTTCTCTTGATTGTCTACCTCCTGGAGAGTATTCTTCAGTTGGCTGGATGTTGTAAAATGTTTTATTACCATGGAGAGGATCATCCACCATCCAACATCCAGGCCTTTTTATGTTGCTGAGCTCACCAGTTTGTTCTTTTTCTTCTCAGAATTCACCAAACTGTTGATTTGGCCACTCCTAATGTTCCTGCTATCTCTCTGATACATTTCTTTTTGTTTTTGAAGCCTAACAATTGTCTGTTTTACTTGCATGCAGAGCTCCTTTGACCACATGATGGGTTCAGAGCAACAGCTTCCAAATACAAATGGCACACTTAGAATCAGCTTCAAACCTTTTACCTGGTTAATTGATGTAGAAAAAAAATGAAGGAATAGCCCACAACTGTCCATGAAACGACTTTTGAGTCAACTATCCAATTACTTATGGTCCCTTGAAAAAGGGGGGAGGTTGATATTAGAGAGCTGTAATTCCTTAACCTTTCTACCAATTTGATGAGACTGCCCTAAAAATTAAAGCTCAGAGTGTGCACCTTAAGCCCATATTCATTGTATAACTGTAACTTGAATATGTTTTGGTCAACAGCTAAAATAATAAAAATTATATATATTTGGTGGAATATATTTGGACCTGACTGTATATATATATATATATATATATATATATATATATATATATATACACACACATATTATTTAATTAGGGTTTCTCTCTCTATTACTGTAAAATTTGATGAACAATTGTATTTTATTTCATTAAAATTTCAATTATTAATCATTAATTTAACATTAAAGATTTAATTGAATGTAATGTCATATATTTTTAAATTGTATTATTCTTCATTCAAATGTTGATTATCAAATCATCTTGCGTGTTGTTTCAAATATTCATTATATAAAAATATACATGTTACATAATATATAGATTTATTATTAATCTTTCATCTAAAGCTCAAGAACTCAAGAATACTCAAGGACTCAGAATAATGCATGTTCTGCACCTCAGCTTCATCTGTTACTTTAGCCCCAGGAGACTTGAAGTGTTTTTTATATATATATATATATATATATATATATATATATATATATATTTTTTTTTTTTTTAAGTTGAGGTATTGAATATTTCAGCGTTGCTGTGCACAGGGTACCTGAGTTCTTCCACGCTTGCACCTGCCCAGTGAATTATTCTGATCGTAAGACCGTTGGAGATGCATTCAGAAAGCTCTCACACACTCCCTTTACTTTTTTTTTTTTTTTTTTTGCTCTTATGTGACTCAAGGCGAGTCAAGGGAATTTTACTCTACGATTAATATTAATGTGGCTGAAAACACTTCAAAAAGTGCAGCCAGAAATCTCTCGCAACCTCTCACTGACCGAAACCGCAGCTCGGTTTATTTCAGACTGGGGCGATCTACAGCAGGGAGTCACGTGTGCGATGCAGATGCTTTCAAGGAATGAACTGTCCCAGGACATGTAGATGGACACGTCGTATTGTAGGATTTGAGAGGATTCTTTGATGTGAGATGTTTGTGAGTCTTTATTTTGAATTCCTTGTGTCTTTGCAGCTCGGCCTACATCGTGTGCTCAGAACGAGTATGTTTGTGTTGGAGGAGGCTGTGTGTCAGCGGGCCAACGTTGTGATGGGCAAAACGACTGTTCAGATGGATCGGATGAGGTCAGTTGGGACATACACAGAGAAAAAAAGCAAAAGTGTTTCCTATATCCTAAAATGGATGTACTTTTCAAGTACATCTTAAAGGGATAGTACATTTAAAAATGAAAAATGTCGTCATTTACTGTACTGCCCATCATGATTTCTACACTTAAATAACTAAAATAAAAAATAATAATTAAAAAAGACATTTTAAAGAATGTTTCAGCTGTTTTTATCAATATAGTGGAGGTCAATGGGGTCCAAAATTTTCACACTCCAACTAATGTGGGATGATGTTGATGATGATATTATTATTATTGTTATTATTATTATTATTATTATTATTATTATTATTAATGTTAATTTTTAATTAATATATTTAAATAAAAAATGAAAAATAATACATGTAGTAATTCATAATAATCATTTTTCAAATAATTTTTGAGTTATGACTTATTTTTCTGTTAGATAATTAATTGAAAAATAAATGTATTAAAAATTAAAAAAATATTGTTGTTGTTGTTGTTATTATTAGTAGTATTATTAATACATTTGAATTACATTTATAAAAAACTGTTTATTTCTTTAATAAATATCATTTATATAATAACATTTAAAATATCATTGTTTTTGTCTACACAAAAACCAAAGACCTTCAGTTAGATAATTAATAAATAAGTATAATTCTTATTACAGAATTAAAAAATAATAATAATTACTACTACTACTACTACTACTACTACTACTACTACTACTACATAAATATTATTTATATAATAAAATGTCATCGTTTTTTTTCTACACAATTTTAAAAAAACTTTTAGTTAGATAACTAATGAAATGCAATTAAATAAATATATCTAATTTATATAATGCTACTACTACTACTACTACTACTACTATTATAATTATTAAAATGCTTTAGCAAAAATATTTGAAAGTAAAGTTATAATTTGTTCTGTTAGTTATTTAATAAATAGTATTTATATAATAAAATTAAATTGTGATTTATATAAATTATAAATTATAAATGATATTATAATTTATGATTATTGTCAAATTAATTTTTGTCTGTACAAAAATTGTACTATTATTATTATTATTATTATTATTACTACTACTACTACTACTACTACTACTACTACTACTACTACTACTAATACCTATGCAATAATGTTTGAAAGTACAGTTATAACTGTCTTTTCTGTTTTGTTTTGTTTTATTTATTACAATTTATATAATAAAATATATTAAATAAATTATATTATATATTAAACACAACAATAATAATAAATACCTAAAAATAAATAAATATAATAATAATAAGAATCTTATCTTTTTTTGCAAAAATGTTTAAAAATTATAACAAACTTTTAACTAATTTAAAAATATTATTTATTTTCTACAATTAAACATTTCATAATTTTCAAGTTATAATGCAAGATATAACATATAAAATATTTATTAATAATAATAATAATAATAATAATAATAATAATAATAATAATAATAATAATAATAATACATTTCAAATTAAATTGATATAATTGTATATTAAAATTTAAAATGGTTATCGTCTACTCATTAAATGACTGCACAACTAATTAAGATATATTTGGAAGAGAGTTTTGCCTGTTTTTCTCAATACAACAGAAGTGAATGGAGCCCAAAACTTTCAAGCTTCAAAAATGACCTAAAACTAGTGTGCAGTTATTCAGAATGATGAAAGAATGCTCTTTTTTTTTTTTTAACTCTGATGCAGTGCTGCACAGTATTGCTGTGCTGTCTCTTGGTATTGCCAGGCAGTTTCCTCAAGACTGCGGTCTGTTTTCTCGAGGGACTTTGCTTTAATTACACCCTCACTCATAATGCAGTGTCAACAGTTCAAACGAGTTTGCCTGTCCTAATAAGGCCCATTAAAACAGACCTCTTTTTCAATGGCCCCTGGAGAGCCAAGACCGCATTTCATCCATGCATTATATATAAAAAGCAATTTCAGCTGTAGGAAAAGGTCAAAGGTCAATGCTATAGAGGACACACCTTTTAATTCAACCAATCATTCAGTTGTGTTATTGAAATCAAGCTGTGTGTGTGTGTGTGTGTGTGTGTGTGTGTGTGTGAGCAGGTGGACTGTATCCGGGAGTGTAAGGAGGACGAGTTCCTGTGTCGTAATCGGGCACACTGTGTTCCCGCTCGCTGGAGGTGCGACAGAGTCTTTGACTGCCTGGATCAAAGTGACGAGGACAACTGTGACCAGGGTAATGCCCCGAAATCTGTTACCGGGCGAAGTGTTTCTAGTTCCCAGCATGATTTATATGGGATCAAGAAAGTAAATGTTGCAATAAAACTGTTTTATTTGTATTTTTTTATTTTTTATTTTTTGATGGGAAAGACTGTGTGTTTAATGTTCAGTAAGTTGCTGAATGTTTTAGATAGTAGTTAAATGGGATGAGGGTTTGTTTGTTTGTTTGTTTGTATGTTGTTTGTTTCGTTGTTTGTTTCAAACTTTGTGTATTATTATTATTATTATTATTATTATTATTATTATTATTATTATTATTATTATTATTATTATTATTATTATTTGTTGTTGTTGTTTGTTTATTTAATTATAGTAATAATAATTTAATATATATTTTTGGAGTGTTCAATTATACCTAACCTTTCAGATGATTATTCAATATATATATGTGTGTGTGTGTGTGTGTGTGTGTGTGTGTGTGTGTGTGTGTGTGTGTGTGTGTGTGTGTGTGTGTGTGTGTGTGTGTGTGTGTAAAATGTCTCATATTATCTACCATACAATTAATAATAAATCATTATTTATAATAATAATAATAATAATAATAATAATAGTTTATGTACCCTCATATTTTTGGTTGTTATTTATTGAATTATTATTATTATTATTATTATTATTATTATAAATAATAATAATAATAATAATAATAATAATAATAATAATAATTTTATATATTATTTTTTGACTGTACACAGTGTTAACCTTTTAGATGATTTTTCAATAAATGTATACTATATGTAAAATAATAATGTTATCTACAGTTAATAATAAAACCATTAATTATAACAACAACAACTCCAATAATAATAATAATAATAAACATTTTAATGTATATATGTAAAATGTATCATATTGTCTACAGTATAATTAATAATAAAAACATTATTTATAACAACAACTCCAATACTACTACTACTAATAATAATAACAACAATGATATATATATTTTTAATGTATACAGATTTACCCAACTTTTCAGCTGATTTTTCAATAAATAAATATATAATATATTTACATTTTATAATGTTATTATTATTTACAACAACAACAATAATATCAATAGTTTAATAAACAATACATTCATCATTTATTTATAATAATAATAATAATAATAATAACAACAATAATAGTAATATATTTTTGAGTGTACACAGTTATACCTAACCTTTCATTTATAATAATATAAATAATAGTTAAAAACCTGTACACTCGTAATTGTTGTTTGTTTGTTTGTTTGTTTAATATATTTAATGTACTTTTTGAGTGTACAAAGTTATACTTAACCTTACAGCTGATTAAATATAAATATATTTAATGAAATATATTTCTAATAATATATTTAAAATTAATGTTATCTACAATACAATTAATAATAAAATCACTAAACAACAACAACAACAACAACAATAATAATAAAAATAATTTTATATCAAAATAATTTTAGTGTGCAGTTATAACTAACTTTCAGCTAATTAATTATTTAACAAATATTTTGTATTATAATACATTTATAATAAAAATAATGGAATCACCATCATTTTCCAGCTAGTCACCAACTATTTTCAGCTAGTCATTTATTTTACAAATAATATAACAATTAACTACAGTAATAATAATCATTATCATCATAGTACAAACAGGGCTCTGAAAACCCTAAACAAAGTACTTAATATTAATACTAAGCTAAGAAAATAAAATAAATAGTTAATTGTTTATTTCTGCTGTTTCCCGTATATGTTATCTTTACTACAGCCCTGTCTGTGGTTATATAAGCATTATGTGTTTTTCAGTGCCACATATTGCATAAATAGTATGTTAACTAAATGCAACTATTACATCAGCTGTAAAGCCCCAATTCTGTGGCATACGACCCGAAGTGACAGACGTTTGCGACAGGCTGACGTGTTTATGCCAGTGCCTTTAAATTTCAGTTTCAACCCGTGACAGACTTGAGGGATTTTCACAAGCATGATCATCACAAGAATACATTACGGCGGATCAGCTGAGCCGCGTGCGGCACATCGCCGAAAAAATCCCCAGCCTCACGAGAGAAGTCATTTCCCCAATATTTGTGAAAATTGGCGAGGATGAAAGGTTCCGTGTTGCCACTTGATATCTGACAAGCGACTACATGAAAGGCCTAATTTCAGTGTTTTGAAAAATTGCGCTTGTTGATATTGTTGCGAGGACAACGCCAGCCATCCCACACCTGCGGCTCTTTGGAAGTGTTTGCATCAAAGATGTCCTGTTTTTAAACGGCGTATTTATTTATTTATTTGCAATTTTCTATTTTCTAAACGTCATTGTGGTTATTTGAAATCTCATAAGATGTCTCTTTAGACTTCGTGTGCCTTTCAGACGGCACTGAGTTAGTGGATGAGTGTTGACTGGATGAGACTGTTGTGTCTGACTTCTAGGTGTTTTTCCACAATCGGACGTCTTTGATCTTTGTTGAGTTACTCTGTCTCGACAGTGATGGCGAGTAGATCTGGAAAGTTCCATCGTTTCTCTCCTGCGCCCTCTTGCTATAAATAATAGATGTATTTAAATATATTAATCTAAATGAGATATTACACAACGTTGTAACGCCAAGACAAGATACAGCTGTTGTTCTCCATGAGTCAAGCCAAGATACAGCTGTTGTTCTCCATGAGTCAAGCCAAGATACAGCTGTTGTTCTCCATGAGTCAAGCCAAGATATAGCACGTCTCGCCCGAGCGGCCAGAGCCATGCCACGTCTCGCCCGAGCGGCCAGAGCCATGCCATGTCTCGTCTGACCTGCCAGAGCCATGCCATGTCTCGTCTAATCTGCCAGAGCTACATCATGTTATGATTACCAGTGTAATGGATCCTCCTCTAATGTCAGTGCAGGCTGCAGGCATACCAATGACACCTACGCTCCCAAGCCAAACGAGCCACGCAGAGCCGACGCTCCCAAGCCAAGCAAGCCACGCAGAACCGACGCTCCCAAGCCAAGCAAGCCACGCAGAACTGACGCTCCCAAGCCTCACACCTTCCAGCACGGTGAGCATCCCATTATCCACTGCACTGCCTGTGATGGCCATCGCCATTTTAAGTGTGTGGGCTGCATACTGCATTCCAGAGGCCTCGTCTGTCCATGAGTCTGTCCACTAGTCTGCTCCAGAGGCCTCGTCTGTTCATGAGTCTGTTCACGAGTTTGCTCCTGAGGCCTCGTCTGTCCATGTGTCCGCTGCGCCAATGCCTCTTATGGAGGCGGCATCCAAGGCGGAACCCCCTGAGGAGGCAGCTCCCACTGCAGATCCTCAAAAGTGGGTACCACCCATTGATGAACTCATTGTCTGCTCAACCACTGCCAATGATCCTGCTCTGCCATGGCTACCCAAGCTACCTGCTCCGCCATGGCCTCCTGTTCTGACTGCAATGCCAAAGCTTCCTGGTCTGCCTTCACCGCCAAGGCTCCTTGCTCTACCTGCTCCGCTATGGCCTCCTGCTCTGCCTGCACCGCCAAGGCTCCCTGCTCTGCCGGCCCCGCCATGGCTTCCACTATTCCACTGTCTGCCACTGCTTCACGACCCAGGTCCTCCAAGTTTCCACTGTCTGCCACTGTTCCACGGCCCAGGTCCTCCATTTTGTCTTGCCTACGCATTCCTGTTTGCTGGTGTTTGACCCTGCCTGTCTTGACTATGATCTGTTTAATAAAGCTCGCACGTGGATCTTACACGCTTCCCAAAGTCCTCATTACAAATGTGTTCAAAACAAGCTTGGTTAACCAGATTTTAAGAGTTTCTAAAGAAAATGTGAGTGTTTTGAAGTTTTTATTTTATTATTATTATTTTATTTGTTTTTATTACACTGAGGTTACTAGGCCATGTTTACATAGTTGTAATATTTTTATTACTTTTTATTTGTTACGTTTTATAACGCTGAGGTTACTAGGGCATTGCTACATAGTTATATTATTATTTTTATTTTTTATATCTTTACGTTTTATTATGCTGAAGCTACTAGGCCATTGTTACATAGTTGTAATATTTTTATTCATTTTTAATTGTTACGTTTTTTTGATGCTGCGGTTACTAGAGCATTGTTACATGGTTGTAATATTTTTATTACTTTTTATTTGTTACATTTTATAATGCTGAGGTTACTAGGGCATTGCTACATAGTTATATTATTATTTTTATATTTCATATCTTTACGTTTTATTACGCAGAAGCTACTAGGCCATTATTACATAGTTGTAATATTTTTATTACTTTTTTATTTATTACATATTATTATACCGAGGTTACTAGGGCATTGTTAAATATTACTAATATTATTTTTGTTACTTTTTTATTTGTTACATTTTATTACACTGAGGTTACAGGGCATTGTTACATAGTTGTAATATTATCTTTATTACTTTTTATTTGCTATGTTTATTACACTAAGGTTGTCCTATTATGTTTATTACTTTTTTGTTAGATTTTATTACGCTGAGGTTACTAGGGCATTGTTACTCAGTTGTAATATTATTATTTTTTATTACTTTTTGTATTTGTTACATTTTATTACGCAGAGGTTACTAGGGCATTGTTACATAGTTGTAATATTATTTTTATATACAATCAAGCCCGAAATTATTTATACCCCTGGCAAATTCTGACTTAAAATTACTTTTATTCAACCAGCAAGTTTTTTTTTTTTTTAATTAGAAATTACACAGACGTCTCGCAGAAGATAAGACGATGTACAAGAGGCATCATTGTGGGAAAAAAAAATTAATCATCTTTTATTTACATTTGAACAAAAAGTGGCAGGTCCAGAATTATTCATACCTTCCTCAATAATCAATAGAAAAGCTTTTATTGGCTATAACAGCAATCAAATGCTTCCCATAATTGCTGACTAGCTTTTTGCATGTCTCCACTGGTGTTTTTGCTCATTCATCTTTAGCGATGAGCTCCAACTCTTTCAGGTTGGAGGGTCTCCTTGCCATCACCCTGATCTTTAGCTCCCTCCACAGATTCTTAATTGGATTTAAGTCAGGACTCTGGCTGGAGTCACTGCAAAACGTTAATGTTTTTGTCTGATAACCATTTCCTCAACACTTTTGCTGTGTGTTTTGGTCGTTGTCGTGCTGAAATGTCCACTGGTACCCAAGCCTGTTGTTGTTGTTGAGAATTTTGATGTAATGCTTCTTTTTCATGGTGCCGTTTACTGTGATTAGGTTCCCTGGTCCACCGGCTGACAAACACCCCCAAAACATTAGGTTGCCACCACCATATTTGACAGTGGGGATGGTGTTCTTAGGGTTAAAGGCTTTTCCTTTTTACGCCAAATGAAGGCTACATCATTGTGGCCAAACAATTAAATTTTAGTTTCATCTAACCATAAAACAGAAGACCAGAAGTCTTCTTCTTCGTCCAGATGAGCATTTGCAAAGGCCAAGTGGGCTTTTGTGTGCCTTATCTGGAGAAGTAGTGTCCTCCGTGGTCTGCATCCGTGGAACCCAGTGGTGTGCAGTGTCCGTTGGACTGTCTGCCTAGAGATGTTGCCACCAGCAGAGCCCAGATTCATCAGGATGGCCTTGGTGGTGATCCTTGGATTCTTTTTTACCTTTCTCACTATCCTCCTGGCCAGCACAGGTGTCACTTTTGGCTTCCGACCACGATTTTTCACAGTGCAGAACGTTTTGTATTTTTTAATAATACTTTGCACTGTAGCCACTGGAACTTCAAAACATTTAGATATGGTCTTATAGCCCTTTCCTGACTTGTGAGCAGCCACAATGCGCAGCCGCAGGTCCTCAGTGAGTTCCTTTGTCTTAGCTATGACTATCCACAAACCAACAGCAGAGAGCTTCTGTTTTTCACCTGTTCAGCTGATTAAAACAGCTGTTCCCAATGAATCAGGACAATTATGATGCTTTAGAACAGCTTGGACTATTTGGAATGGTATATAGATCTTTGGATTTTCCCATAGACTGTGACAGTTTGCATGCAAAGGGTATGAATAATTTTGAACATGCCACTTTTTGTTAAAATGTAAATAAAAGATGAGTAATAATTTTTTTCCACAATGATGCCTCTTGTACATCGTCTTATTATCTTCTAGGAGACGTCTGTGTCATTTCTAATCCAAAAAAAAAAAACTTGCTGGTTGAATAAAAGTAACTTTAAGTCAGAATTTGCCAGGGGTATGAATAATTTTGGGCCTGACTGTATGTATGTATGTATGTGTATGTGTATGTGTATATATATATATATATATATATATATATATATATACACACACACATATATATATATATATATATATATATATATATATATATATATATATACACTAGAGGATGGATACCCGAGCCGAGCCCGACGGGACCCGACGGAACCCGACGGGTCGGGCCGGGTTCGGACAGATATTTAGAAAGGATGCTCGGGTTCGGGTCGGGCTCGGTCACCTCAGCGCGATAGTGCGCCCGTGTTATAACGGCGCTTTTTGCCCAGTGTGCACTGATGCTCTCATCTGTTGACATTTCCGAACGCTTTTTTTACAGTGGCTTAATAAAAGCGGGCTTTCCACACAAAAAAGTGCATGTGTCATTAGTATGAGTAAAAAGAGATTTTAACTGTGTCGGGCTGGGATCGGGCTCGGACATAAATATCTTAATGCTTGTCGGGCTCGGGTCGGGTTCGGTTACTGCTCTGTCGGACTCGGGCCGGGCTCGGACAGAAAAATGCGGCCCGATCCGCACTCTAATATATACATGTATAATAAAAGCTATTTAAGAATTTGATTATATTACATGAAAAAAAAAAATCACTCACTCACTCAATATCAAATAAGTTGTGTAGAGGATAAAATGAGAAAAGCTGAAATTTAAAAAATATGTATAATTTGTTTAACAAGTAGGTTTGGCTTTTATTGATGAATTGGTGTATTGATTTTTTTTTTTTTTTTTTTTTTTTTTTTTTTTTGGTCTATTTATTTTTTACGCATGTAAGACACTATTTTAGTATAATTTAATTTCCCGTCATTCATGACTTCTTTTTCAAGGCTTCTTTTAACAAACGTTAGAGTTTTAAGTGCAGTTTAACTTTGATTTTAACTGCGGTTGTTTGTGAGTCTTGCATTTGCACCCTTCCATCCTGCTTTGCTCCAGCATCAGGACGTCTTCTTTTATTCAAGGAAACTTTGTGATATTAATGTCCATTGCTGTCAAACACCCTCTCTCTCACATCTCTCCTGCTCAGACCTGATGACAAAGAAAGAGGGTTGAGGGTGAGAAAAGAAGGACGTATTTTCCAAAAAAGCAATGCTCTTAGTCTAACAGCCTCTTTGAGCTGATATAAAACATGCTTTCTCAACTCAGATCCAAACTTAGGCCTTTAAAAGCCACCGCAAAAACCGATCTCGGGTCATTTTATAGGTTACAATCGTTCTTATTTTCCCCAGTTGATGCTTTTGCTTTGACAATCTCCATAATGCCCGTGCATCACTGTACCTGAGGAACTAAAAGGGCCCCATAAATTTCAGCATCAGGGTTTATAGAATGTTTTGTCGCTTTTTTGAAAAAAAAAAAAGGAAGTAAAAGCGCCTTTTCGGCTGATGGTGATTAAAAGCATCTCAATGCCAGCTGGGGTTTATATATTTATTTAAACAACAAAAATGTCTTTGAAATAAATCTTTACAAATAGCATGAATGCTTAGATGCCTTATAGAAAGCTATATAAATGCGCAAAATGCTACTGATACAAGCCTTCTTAAAATGACAGGTTATATTCATGTGAAGTCACTCGTTTAAATATTTAATTGTAGATTAAATTAATGTTTATTTCAGAAACATCAAAATGCGCCAAGATTGTCCTTGTGTGGGAATGTGCAAGGTTGCAGATAAGATATAGTTCAATAAATTCAAATGCTTTCGCAAGTCAAATAATTACATATTCAAAAACTTACTCTGAATAAGGTGCAAATTAGTGTCCTGTTACTTTTTTGAAAAATCTGAGAATTATTGCACTGTAAAAAAAAAAAAAAAGAAAAAAGCATGATTTGTTAGGTCAACTTAAAATAATTTGTTAAATAAGCTGAATCAACTCAAATATCGAAGTTGTCACTTAGTACAACTTAACATTTCAAGTTGACTGAACTAAAAAAAATTAAGGCAGCCGGGAAACTAATTATTTTAACTTATCTCAACAAATTTTTATTTTTTTTTACAGTGTGCATGTATTTAATTCATACAATTAACAGCATGAAAAATTGTTTCAAAATAATCAAAAGTCCATAAAACTGCAATAACCAATACACCAATGCAATAAATGTAATATAATAAGTCGAAGCATTTGTTTGCAGGGTCATTGGCGTGCCGTGCAGACGAGTTTGTTTGCAACAACACACTGTGCAAGCTGTTAGTCTGGCTATGTGATAGTGAGGATGACTGCGGAGACAACTCTGATGAAGATTCAAGCATGTGCGGTACGTTTGTGACTAGTGAGCTTGATATGATTCTTTCTTACTGAAGTCACAGTGTTTGTTTGTTGATGTGGCTTGATGTTTTGTTTGTTTTGTTTTGTGTGTTACACTTTGTTTTAGTTTTGCTACACATTTGCTACATATTTTTGTTTTGCTTTGGTTGTTTTATTTACTTTTGTTAAACATTTTATACTTATTTAACTTCTTAAAAAACATCTGTCTTTCTGTTTTCCCATTGAAGTCGCATAAAATTAATTACTTAATTAAAGTTTTATAGTTTAATATTAATATTATATTTTTTATACATTTATGGCTAGTTTCATTTGATTATTTTCCTACTGAAATTGTATGTTTTTTTTATTAAATACATTTTCCCATTGAAGTCACATAAAAATAATTAATTCACTCATCCATTAAAATAAATGTAATTTATTTATTTATACATTAATATTAATAACTTTAATATTTATACATTAATATTGCTTGGCATGATTCTTTTACATTTATTTTAAAAAATGTTTTTATTTAATTTACGAATATTTTAGTATGTATTTAAGTATTTATTTATTTAAAGTTTTATACATTAAAATTATTATTTTAATATTATTACATTAATCGCTAGTTAGCTTGGAATGTTTTTTTTCCCACTGAAATTGTATTTTAAAAAAGTCTTATTTTTTAAATTTTATTCATAAATATTTTAAAACATTTATTTATTTATTTAAGTTATCTTATTTTATTCATAAATATTTTTAAACATTAAATACTTATTTATTTTTATATTGTGTGGTACATGTATCACTAGCTTGCTTGGCATATAGACAAATAAAATTGTATGTTTTTTTTTTTTTTGTTTGTTTTTTTTTTTTTTCCCCAGACTTACGATTTTCCGAAATTGAAGTTACATAAAAATAATTAAATCACTCATCCATTAAAATAATTGTTTGTTTGTTGAAGTCACATAAAAAATAATGCACTAATGTATTTATTTATTTATTTACTTAAATGTTTATAACTTAGAAGTTAATATTATTATTTTAATATCATTATGTTTATTTTTATCTTGCGTGGTACATTTATTTAGAAAACCATTTATTTATTTATTTATTTATTTAAAGTTTTATAAGTTAATATAATTAATTTAATATTATATTTATTTTTATCTTGCGTGGTACATTTATTTAAAAAAAAGTTTTTATTTTATTTATAAATATTTAAAACATTTATTTATTGAAAGTTTTATAACTTAATATTATCATTTTAATGTTATTATATTTATTTTTATCTTGTGTGGTACATTTATCGCTAGTTTGCTTGGAATGATTCTTTTCAAACTGAAATTGTATTTTAAAAAAATCATATTTTTTTATTTATTTATAAATCTTTTAAAACATTAATTAATTTATTTATATAAGTTAATATCGTTTCATTTATTTGTATCTTGTGTGATACATTTATTACTAGTTTGCTTGGCATAATTCTTTTCCCACCAAAATTGTATTAAAAAAAACTTTTTGTTTTATTTATAAACATTTATTGTTTGTTTGTTTGTTTAGTTTTTCGGTTTTGTTTATGTGTTTGTCTTTTGGTTTATTGTTTATTATGGTTTTATTTGGGTGTTTAGGTTTGTTTGGTTTTGCATTTTGTTTTCATTTTCTTTTTGTGTGTGTTTTTTTTTTTATGCCAATGATGTCCCATAAAATTTATTAATTTGGCCACATACACTTTCACTTTTTTATAACCTTTTTTATTATTATTATTATTTCAGTGTGCAAAATCAGCTCAGATTATCTTTTCATAGAGTACTTGCCCTCTTAAATTGTAATATAATTTATCAAAGTTTTTCTGATTTCATAATAAGAAAATATTTTTTCTTTTTTTGACATTTGTTGATATTACATTGAATGTGCCAGCTTAGAGATTTTAGTTTAAGAGCATCGCACATTCAGACCAGTGTCTGGTTTGAAATGGGTCACATTTATAAGGTCATGTCAGAACAGCCTCACAAAAACAAAATAGAGCAGAAAATCAATACAGGACACTTTGACCATCCTGAACGCACATTAAAGCTGACACTGTACACCTGAACTGTAGTAAACAGTGATTTTTCTCCGAAAATTGTTTTCGCCGTAGGCCAGGCAGTAAAATGTCTGAAAAATTGCTTCGGGAGCACTTTACAAACACTTCACAAACATTTGAAATGGTACAATCCACAAAAAGCGCTGAAGAACGCTTCTGTGATGAAAAGCAAGTTTGTGATTACTGTTTGTTTCGGCTCGCAGGAAAGTTGCCATGTCCTCCAAACAGACCCTTCCGCTGCAGGAATGACAAAGTGTGTCTTCGGACCGAGCAAATCTGCAACGGAGCGAACGACTGCGGGGACAATTCAGATGAAGACGACTGTGGTGAGTTTGGGAACTTCAGTTTCATTTGTTTCTATCTATTTCCTTCTCTAAACCATCTCTCTGTCTTTTTTTCTTTAGCGGATGTGGTCAAAAGGCCGAGGCCATGTGGGAAGGCCGAATTCTCCTGTGCCAATCACCGCTGCATACCGGCGGAGCTGCAGTGTGACTTTTTCGACGATTGTGAAGACGGTGGATCAGATGAGCGCGACTGCAAGGCATGTAAGTGTACTTCCTCATGTTCTGCTGTTAGGTTTTTGTATTCTGTGGAGTAAAAGCTTTACAGTGTCTTATTTTGTCCCCTGTGGGTCACAGATTCTGCAGACGGTGCGTGTCGAGGACGGGCTGACTTGTGCGGAGACGACGCGTTCTGCAATCAGACGAAAACACCCTCAGTTTGCCAATGCAAAGACGGATTTCAGAGGAACCAGAAGACCAAGCAATGTGAAGGTAGAGAATTTGTACGAAAAACATTTTACTAAGTTTTTATTTTATTTTATTTTATTACATAAAAATAGTAAATTAATAGTTATCTTTATTATTATTATTATTATTATTATTATTATTATTATTACTATTATTATTGTTATTATTATTATTATTATTGAAAGGTTACTGTTACAAAACGTTAGTTATTAATTCATCAGATTGATTTTTTTATGATGTATAAATATTAGGGCTGTCAAAAATAACGCATTAACGGCGTTAATTATTTTGTTGTTGTTAATTACGTCAATTTTTTTTTAACGCATTTCACGCATGCGCAGTGTGACGAATTATTTGTCAGGAAAGTGGTTGGGGAGCTAGAGGCGAGATGGAGCAAGGTGAGCCTACGGACGGATTCAAATATAAAAAGAATGATGATGGTACAGTTAACAAGTACAAGCCTGGGTGACAGCCCCTCTGCAACTGGAGTGGTTAGCCAAGCTTAGGTCCGGTTCTACTGCGGTAGACGGTGCTATACCCTCAAACGAAAGCAAACCACTTGAAGATCTGGCAAACAATCCAGCATTGTTCATCTCATGACTAAGTGTAGACACGATGTAAATAAAAGATTCATTGTGTAGTTTAGAAAGCTTTATTGATTATAACGGAACGTTGTGAGATCTCTATGAACTAAGATTTGTGACGCGTTTAGTGATAATAAAGGAAGCGCGCTTTGCACTTTCCATGCCATAATCCATTCAGAATTCGTATGAAACTTTTGTTTTTCTTATGCTTTGGGAATTACATCTGCATAGTTATGCTGGGTTCATTCTGACACCGTGACAGAGTGGAGAGTGGAAGATAATTAAAATTATCCGTCATTTTTGCTCACAAAGGAAAGAGTAATACATCAAAAAACGTTGCAGTGTTTTTATAAAATAAAGAAAACAAAAATGATGCGCTTTCTGTCGTCTCGTTCTTGAACAGCCGTGCTTAACAAAAATGAAGCTAAATGCATGCCTCACAGACATGATAAACATATCTATAGAAAGCTTTAAATTATTACTTAACGAAATAAAACAAATCGAAAACAAAAACTTGTTTATTATGTAATCCTTAACGATAAATTTCTCTCTCAAGGCGCGTCCAAAAATGAGATTGCAGGATCTTTGCCACATTGACTCAGAATACACTTTATTAATAAATAATTCAGATATGTCCTTACTCCTTCCCCGAAACATTTATTATTTATTTTTGCCGGTATTTTGTGGCAAGTTTCAGCCTACTGCGTGCGATTGAACGCGGATCTCTTCCAGTTGCGCCATCCGACTCAGTCTCGAAAGTAAAAGCGAAAGTCTCGTGTTGTTTCCACCAGCGCGACATAATTGATGGATGTCTAAAATATAAAAAATAAGGAGTAGCCTAAAACAGGCCCGATGCCGGCCCTGACATAATATGAAAATAGGAAAATTATGTATCTGTGTCCTGGTTAGGATTCAGGTGTCGTTGCAAATAGTGATTAATCATGATTAATCCACTGAAAAGTCTGAAAAGTCTGATTTAAACAATTTAATAAATAACTTTTGTATCCTAATTTCTGATGTAGATATATTTAACATTTAGATTTTTTTTATATTGTGTGTCTGATATATAATGCTTATTCATTATATGAATAATAATACAGCATTTTAATAAAATATTCTTATACTAAATAATACATAATTAAAAAGTTAAAAAAATTCATATTTTTATATGTTAGTTCTGATTTCTGATGTATTTAGATAGTTTTTATATTGCTTTGTATGTTGTTTTACTTATTTATTTTTGGCCATTATAATTGAATAGGATTGTAGTTTAAAAAAATAAATAAATAAACATGGATGATTGAAAACAATGTTAAGGTTATATATTAATTATTTAGTTTTAATGGCATACAAATTAAAATTTTAGCTTGTTTAGTTCACTTTTAGTCCTTTCTAAATGCTACTAAGCTGCATTTTCTTAAGAGGTTTGAGAAATACTGTCATAGATTAAGCAGAACAAGGTCCATCAACATTAATAGCTCCATTTAGTTGAACATTGTGTAGCTCTCTGGCTCAAATATATTTAAGTATG
This sequence comes from Garra rufa, assembly GCF_049309525.1. Lineage (NCBI taxonomy): Eukaryota > Metazoa > Chordata > Actinopteri > Cypriniformes > Cyprinidae > Garra > Garra rufa. The sequence continues at coordinate 23,124,681 of NC_133367.1, read as the reverse complement.
CAGATCGTTTTGAAGTGTTTAATAATAGCTCAATTTTTCGTTTTGTCAACAAGGTTCTCAAACACGATTCAAAGATTTATCAAGTGTACAACATTTCCACTTGAGTTTTGAGTATGAACCAATTCATAATCATTTTGTAAAAGCCTTACATATCTAATGTTTTATTATGTAGAACTGAATACTTCTGGTCAAAAAAATGAACCGATGCACTGTTCCTTTAAAATAAATGACATTTGGTTTGGTATTTTGTGATAAAACGCAAAGACAATGCAAATACTCGCCCCTAGCGCATCCCAGTGGATGCTTGTCTTTTGTACAAAGCCCCACAATGCACAAGTCTGTTTGTATTCAGCTCCTGAGCTGGCATTAAACTGTTGGAGGTATGTCAGTGGTCGCTTTAGGGTCATCTCACTGAGCATAACAAGAAGCTGAGATTCAGCTGAAATCCCCAACAGAGTGACATCCCCGCAGCACTGTTAAAAATGTCAGCAGAGAGGCTGATGTATGGATGTGTTCCTTTCTTTCCTCAGAGGTGAACGAGTGTCTGCGGTTTGGAAGCTGCTCGCAGTACTGCGCCAACACCAAGGGCTCGTACAAGTGCACGTGTGACCGAAACTTCAAGGAGATCGATGGGGAATGCATCACGAAGGGTAGAAGATGTTGTTGAATATGAATAGACATCAAAAGGATTTGCTTTTCTGACATTTTATGACTTTTGAATGCCAATAGACCATTTTAGGCTGATTTTAGTTGCTTTGATTTAAAACAACTCAGGTTTAAGTTAGGTAGGCCTCAAGTTGTTTTTTGAACATTCGTAATTAAAGAAATCGCTTTAGGTTTTGTTTTTTGCTTTTTGTTTTTTAATCTTTTGTTTTTATTTATTTATTTTTATTCATTCTTGTTGCTTTCTGTTTGGTCTGCTTTATTTTTGTTTAGCTTATTGTTTTGTTTTGTTTTTGTCTCATTTTAATTATTTTTGTTTGTTATTTGTGGTGTTTTGTTTTTCTTTTTTGTTGTTTCTTTTTTGCTTTTTTTGCGTTGGCTTTATTTTTGGTCTGCTTTAATTTTGTTTGGGGTCTTATTTTTCAGTTGTTTTTTTTCCGTTTTTGTTTTATCTTTTGTTTCACTTTTTGTTTAATTTATTGCTATTATTTTGTTTCCCGTTTTTGTTTAAACAATTTTTTTTTTGTGGTGTTTGTATGTTTTTCCTTTTTTATCTCTTGTTTGTTCTGTTTTTTTTTCTGCTTTTTTCTTGTTTTTGCTTTCTGCTTTAATTGTGCTTGGGTTTGGTCTTATTTTTGATTTGTTTGTTTTTTTGTGTGTGTTTTGGTTTGGTTTTGACTTTTTGTTTAATTTATTTGTGTTTGTTTTTGTTTGTGTTGTTTTGGTTTTCTCGTTTTTGTTGTTTCACTTTCTGTTTATTTATTTTTTTTTGTTTAATTCTGTTTATTTTATTATGTTTTGGTTTTCTTTTTGTTCTTGCTTTAGCTTTAATTTTGGTCTGCTTTTGTATGGTTTAAGTTTGTCTAATTTTTGTTTGGTTTCCTGTTTTTGTTGAACTTTTTACCTTTTTGTTTGATCTTTTGTTGCATTTGTTGTTTCATTTAATTTAATTTAATTTGCTTTTTTGTTTAATTCTGTTTGTGGCATTTTGGTTTGCTCTTTTTATGTTTTTTTTCCACCTATTTTCATCTCTTGTTTTGTTTTGTTCATTTTTTGCTTTGTTGTTGGTCTGCTTTAATTGTGTTTTGTTTTATTTTTTATTTGTTTGTTGTGTTTTGGTTTGGTTTTGTCTTTTTTTAAATTCTGTTTATTTTTGTATGTGGTGTTGATTTTGGTTTTATCTTTTTTTCTCTTTGTTTCTTTTCCTCTTTTGTTTTTGTTTTGCTTATTTGTTAGATTTGGGGAGGGGAGCTGTTTTCTTGCTTTTGCTTTCATTTGGGTCTCCTTTAATTTTGTTTTTGGTCTTGTTTGTTTGTTGTGTGTTGTTTGGTCTTTTTTATTTGGTATATTTTTGTTTTTGCTTTGTATTATCTTTTGTTTTGTTTGACTTATTGTTTTCTGTTAGCTTCAACCTTTGTTTTGCTTTTTAATTTTGCTTGTACTTTTTTGCATATATATATATATATATTTTTTTTGATTTGTTAGTTAGTTTGTTTGTTTGTTTTGATGTGATGTTTTCTTTTCATTTTGTTTTCCTCATTATTGTGTTTTGATTAAATTTTTTATTAATTTTGCTTTGTTTTTTGGCTGGACTTGCAATGAATTTAATTTGATCTGTTTATCATTTGTTTCACACATGTATCTCTGTGGTCAGGGCCAGAAGATCAGGTCCTCTACGTGGCCAACGACACCGAAATCCGCAGTTTTGTCTATCCATACAACCAAACCCATGGACACACTCAACTGGCCCGAATCTCAGACAGCGCTCGCATAATTGGCATGGACGCCCTATTTCACCATCACAAGTTTGTGTGGGCCACCCAATTTAACCCTGGGGGGATCTTTTACAAAGACCTGCAGGACAGAAGCCCACTCACATCAAACAGTGGAGTCATAGTAAGTCAATAAGACAGATTTTGTCAGTTTCCTGTCAGTTCTCAAATTCTTTTTAATTAAGTAGTTGTATAAATTCTTATTAAGGCAGATTTGTAACTTCATTACACTCTATATTTGCAGTGTCCAGACTTCCGGAGGCCCCGGGACATCTCGGCTGACTGGGTGACGGGGAACCTGTACTGGACGGATCACTCCCGGATGCACTGGTTCAGCTACTACACGGCACACTGGCGCCGACTTCGCTACTCCATCAACGTGGGACAACTGGGGGGTCCCAACTGCACCCGGCTCATCACAGACATTGACGGGGAACCCTTTGCTATAACCGTTAACCCTGTGCGCGGGTAAGTGTCATTTTTGAGTCCTGATCGTTATGTCAGGCAGAATGTGTATAATATGCTCCATTGTTTTTTAGGATGGTGTACTGGACCGTGATTGGTGACCACTCTCACATCGAAGAGGCCGCCATGGATGGGTCCTTGCGTCGCATTTTGCTGGATAGGAACTTGCGTAGACCGACGGGTGAGATTTTCTCATCCTTTTTTTAAATATGTAAAATATGTGATTTTAAAAAAAAGCATCTGCCAAATGTTATGCTAAAAGGGATGAATTTATCATGTATGTCACTGTCACGTAAAATGCAGAGAAGCAAAAATGTCTATATAAGAAGGTCATCTGAAAGTGAAATTCATTGTAAAATATAACGTTTGAGTGAAACTATTTAATATGTACATTACTTCAAGGTGAAATTCTTGCTACTCTTGCTACTCTTAATGCAAATGCCTAATATAGTTTTAGTTTTCTGGTAATAGAAACATTTAATGGTTTTATGAATAAATGAAAGCGAAAGGTTTTCACTAAATGTGACCAAGAAAAGTAATATTCATATTATGTATAAGATATTTAATTAATCTAAAAAAATAATAAATACATAAAAGTACAGTATTTATTATAATTTATTTTTATAATAACGTTATTATTAATATTTAGTCATTTTAATTTAATAAAATATAATATATAGTTTTTGGTCTGTTTTGTGTATTTTGGTCTTATTTATTTATTTGATTTTGTTTCGTTTAATCTTTTGTTTCACTTTTTGTTTTGTTTTTTCTTTTGTTTTTGTTTCATTTTTTTCTTGCTTTCTGTTGGTCTGTGTTGATTTTGTTTGGGTTTGTTTTTTGTTTGGTTGTTGTGTTTCGGTTTGGTTTTGTTTCACTGTTTGTTTAAATTATTTTTTGCTTTTTTGTTTCAACTTTTTTTTTTAATTCAGTTTCTTTTTGTTTCTGGTGTTTTGGCTTTCTCTTTTTATTTTTATTTTTTGCTTTCTTTTGGGCTGCGTTAATTTAGTTTGGTTTGCTTTTGTTTTTTGCTTTTTTTGTTTAATTCAGTTTCTTTTTGTTTGTTCCTGGTGTTTTCTTTTCTTGTTTTCTTGCTTTCTTTTGGTCTGCGTTATTTTGTTTTGTTTTTTTGTTTGTTGTGTTTTAGTTTGATTTTGTTTTATCTTTTTTTCAGTTATTTTTTGCTTTTTTGTATCTTTTTGCTTCTGGTGTTTTGGCTTTCTCTTTTTATCTTTTTTTTCCTCTCTTGTTTTTTCTTGCTTTCTTTTGATTTGTGTTAATTTTGTCTGGGTTTGTTTTTTTGTTTGTTGTGTTTTGGTTTGATTTTGTTTTATCTTTAGTTTCTCTTTTTGTTTCAATATTTTTTTTCCTTTTTTTTAAATTATTATGTTTGTTTGTTTGTTTGTTTCTGGTGTTTTGGCTTTCTCTTTTTTTGTTTAATTTTTTTCCCTCTCATTTTTTTGTTTGTTTGTTTGTTTTTGTTTAGTTTTCTTGCTTTCTTCTGGGTTTGTTATTTTGTTTGTTTGTTTGTTTGTTTTGGTTGGGTTTTGTTTTAACTTTTGTATAATTTTGTTTGTTTAATTCTGTTTCTTTTGTTGTTTCTGGTGTTTTGACTTCCTTTTTTCTCTCTTGTTTTTTTTATTCATCTTTTAATTAGCTTTTTCGTTTGATTTCTTTTTTTGCTTTTTCTTGTTGGTCTACTTTAATTTTGTTTGTTTTTTGTTTGTTTGCTGTGTTATTATTAATATTTAGTATTTTTAATATAATATAATATAATATAATTATATATTAGTCAACATAACAATTAGTCAACATACAGTAGTCAACATTTGAAGTGGATCAAAAAAGTTAACCAATGTTATCCTAAGACAAGAAAGGGTATTGTTTTGGTTTTAGGACAACTTTGATGAAAGGTTTTGATCCACTTCACATGTTGACAACTATATATTATATATTATTATGTATATTGTAATACAATTGTATAATATAATTGTCTATGTCTTTTCAGGACTTGCAATTGATTATTACAACCAACGACTTTACTGGTCAGACTCTGAGCTGTCTCAGATCGGAAGCGTGCGTTTCGACGGCTCTGATTCACTGGTGGCTGCTAGCAGTCGAGACGGTGAGTTTGAATTTGTTAGAAATTGTACGAGATCCAGAATCCAGTTTTTTATCATGCAACATGTGTTAAAAAACCACACAAAGGTCTTGAGCTCAGGCCAGCCCTCGATTCCTACATGTGAAGAGCTCCAAAAGCTAAGCAGAGTGTAGTTTCTATAAACTCACCAGATTTCCATTTCGATTCCCTCTCAGACTGTGATTGGAAAAATGCTGTTCTGGGGAAAGCATCAAAGTTGAGGATGAATTTGAATCCAGAGCTCTTGCAAAACCTAGTTAACTGTCTGCTGTCGACATAGACAGCTACTTTTTAAGCTAACTTAAAAGGAAGTGCCTGATTTTGCAACAACTTCATCCATGATTCTAAACTTGAACGGATAGTTCTCTCAAAAATGAAAATTCTGTCATTTATTACTCACCCTCATGTCGTTCCGAACCTGTAAGACCTTCGTTCATCTTCAGAAAACAAATGAAGATATTTTTGATGAAATTCGAGAGCTTCAAGTTCTGTGTTTTTTTGTTTATTGATAGTTGTTCATGAGTCCCTTGTTTGTCCTGAACAGTTAAACTGCCCGTTGTTCTTCAGAAAAGTCCTCCAGGCACCATAGATTCTTTGGTTTTCCAGCATTTTTGTGTATTTTAACTTTTTGAGATCCATCTTTTCACACTGAGGACAACTAAGGGACTCATATGCAACTATTACAGAAGGTTCAAATGCTCACTGATGCTCCAGAAGGAAAAAACATGCATTAACGTGCCTGAATTTAAAGATCAGGGTAAATTTAACTTATTTTGTCTTCTAGGAAACATGTAACTATCTTCTGTAGCCTCTGAAGGGCAGTACTAAATGAAAAAAAAAAAGATATTTAGGCAAAATAAGAAAAATGTACACATCTCTATTCTGTTCAAATGTTTTCACCCCCCCAGCTCTAAATGCATGTTTTTTTTCTTCAGAAGCATCATTGAGTGTTTGAACCTTCTGTAATAGTTGCATATGAGTTCCTCAGTTGTCCTCCGTGTGAAAAGATGGATCTCAAAAATCTTAAAGTCAATGTAGAATCTGGTTCTCTTCTCACAGTTGTGCATGAAACAAATTCAGTGTGAATGAAAAAAAAAGTTTGTAGTTTGTGTCTGTCTTGGTTTCGTTTCAGGAATTTCTCAACCCTTCCGAATTGACCTGTTCGAGGACTACATCTACGGGGTCGGCATGAAGCACGACGTCTTCAGGGTTCATAAATATGGGAAGCTGCCTGCCGAGAAGCTCAATCTGGGTGTGGAGAGAGCGTCCAGCATCTTGGTCTTCCATCGGTATAAACAACAGGAGGGTGAGTCTCGAAAAGAATTCTTTAAAAGGATAGTTCAGCCACAAATAAGACTTTTGTCAACATTTACTCACCCCCATGTCATTCCAAACCCTTATTTCCTTGAAAAACCACAAGCTGAGGTTCATAAAATAAAATTATAATAAGCAGAAATGTAAAAAATACATGTTTGGAATGAAATTATTGGAATGAGTGTTTAGATGATGACAGAAGGTTCATATTTTGAGCAAATTTTCCTTTAAAGCCATTATGGTTGTGCATCTTCCAGAGGGCCGTTCCAGAGTGAGATTTCTTGGCAGTAGTCAGAGTTTAATTTCACGTTTAGATTGTTGAAATCTGATTGGGCTTCTCGTCTGCGGCCAGCTAGAGCTTATTACAATCACATATTACTGTCAAATGTTTTATTATACAATTACCAGCTCTAATCAGATGGATGAAATGTTGTGTTTTGTTAGACTTGCAGAAGAGCCATTGGAACAATTCTGATATTTTTTATGTCTAAATGTCTAAGTATGTAATGTTGTATATACATTTTAAATATTTAATTGTAATATTTATTAGCGTTTTTATTTTTGTGTGCATTATAAAAAAAAAAAAAAAAAAAAAAAATATATATATATATATATATATATATATATATATATATATATATATATATATATATATATAAAATCGAAATTTAAATATTATAAATTTTAAATATTTAATTTTAATATTTATTTTATTTATTTTGTATATAATTTTAGTTTTGTTTTTATCTTTATATCTGTTTTTTATGTGTGCATATGAAAAAAGTAAAAAAAAAAATTAAGGGCAGTACTAAATGAAAAAAAAATGATATTTAGGTAAAATAAGAAAATGTACACATCTCTTAATGCATGTTTTTTTCTTCTGAAGCATCAGTGAGTGTTTGAACCTTCTGTAATAGTTGAATATGAGTTCCTTTTGTGAACAATTTAGATAATAATAATTATTATTATTATATTATATGTTTATGTTTTATATAAATTTTAAATATGTAATATTAAATATTTATTAGTGCTTTTATTTTTGTGTTTATTTTTTAATTTTTATATGCAAACATGCTACTAAATATAAAATATATATATATATTAGGAATTGAGTTTTTTTTATTTTTTATATTGAATAATATTAATATTTATTTGTGTTTTTATGTATATACATATATTACTGTTTTAAAACAAACAGTCCAGATCAAAAATTTGCAGCCCATTCTACATTATTTGCTCGTAGGAAATAACGTTTTCATGGAAATTCATGACACATTTGAATGTTTCTTCCTTTTTATCAGGTTTATCCATTCTGATGGCAGCTGTGGATTTATATTCTAGAGTCTTTTTAATTTATTTTCCTCTTTCGCGACCTGTGCGACCCTGCTTCCATTTATACTTTAGTCTCCTTATGTCTGTTTCCATTCCTCTTTTTTCCATCACGATTTTTCACTGTAGTCTCTTATCCTCCACTGATCTCTCTCTCTGTTATAAAGAAGGAGGGATGGAGGGATCTTAGCCTGTGTTGTTTGTCTTTGTGCTGGTGTAATGGGAAGTGTCATCACTCCCTGATGTGCTTTTACACTAGTAAGCTTTATTTAAGATGTTCTTCAAAACAACCTGTAAAAGCTAAAATAAAAAAGACAAACAAAAAATATCTCTCACATGCACACTTTACACCACCGACTAAAAGCTTTTAGATAGATAGTTTATATATATATATATGCTATATGCAATATGTATATGTGTGTGTGTGTGTGTGTGTGTGTGTGTGTGGTGCAAGTGGTAGGAAAGACACAACATTCTGCTCTCCACATATAATGTTTTTTGCCCTGTAATTAAGACAATTTTAACTTTATCTGGCCCTTAGAATCAAACAGCCTTTTTAGCTACTGTATCTTTAAGACCATATGCAAGTGACCTCTTTTGTGATTGGTAGTAATTTACACTGTCGATCATTAAGGTATTCTTTGGAAATAAAAAAAAGGTTATTGTGATTTACTTCACAATTCTGACTTTTTTTCTCAGAATTGTGAAGAGTCTCAGAGTCTTTTTTTTTTTATATAATCTCACAGTTGCAAGTTATAAAGTCAGAATTGCAAGATATAAACTGGCAATTCTGAGAAATGTAGTCAGAACTGTGTGATATAAACTCACAATTGCGAGTTAAGTCAGAATTGTGAGATACAAAGTCGGAATTGCTTTTTTAAAAGTTTTTTTTAGTTACTAATTTAGTTTACTGTAGTTTAGACTTTTTAACTGCTTTAATTCTGTTTTTTTTTTTTTTTTTTTCGTTTACAAAATATTTTGCTAAACTAAAGATTCGCTGATAAAGTTTGTTTTGACTAAAGGTCCTTGCACAATAAGTCTGAAATTTTGGTATGCAGTTTTTCGTATTCGAAAAAAATTTGCAAAACAATACAAAATTCTTCAAGTAATGAGGATGATTTTGTTATCCTCTCTCTTCTTAAAAAGAGAAAAAGAAAAAGGTAATATTGGGTCCATCAAAGTTTACTTTAGGAGGCTAGTTCTTGTTAATAAAAAAAAAACAAACATGATGGACGAAGGTTTCGTAAGCAGTATGTAAATGTGATTGATGTATTTTTTTATCATGCAAAAAAAGTACCTAACATTTTCCTCAATTTTTGAGCTGGTATAATTATGTTTTTTGTTTTGTTTTGTTTTGTTGACTTTTTACATGAATTGTCCATTCAAATCATTCGAAAAACCAATTCACTATCTCAACAATTTAGAATATGGTGACATGCCAATCAGCTGATCAACTCAAAGCACCTGCAAAGGTTTCCTGAGCCTTCAAAATGGTCTCTTAGTTTGCTTCACTAGGCTACACAATCATGGGGAAGACTGCTGATCTGACAGTTGTCCAGAAGACAATCATTGACACCCTTCACAAGGAGGGTAAGCCACAAACATTCATTGCCAAAGAAGCTGGCTGTTCACAGAGTGCTGTATCCAAGCATGTTAACAGAAAGTTGAGTGGAAGGAAAAAGATGCACAACCAACCGAGAGAACCGCGGCCTTGAGAGGCTTGTCAAGCAAAATCGATTCAAGAATTTGGGTGAACTTCACAAGGAATGGATTGAGGCTGGGGTCAAGGCATCAAGAGCCACCACACACAGACGCGTCGAGGAATTCGGCTACAGTTGTCGTCTTCCTCTTGTTAAGCCACTCCTGAACCACAGACAACGTCAGAGGCATCTTACATGGGCTAAGAAGAAGAAGAAATCTACTGCCCAAGTTGCTTAAAGTCCAGTGTTAAGTTTCCACAGTCTATGATGATTTGGGGTGCAATGTCATCTGCTGGTGTTGGTCCACTCTCACTGCACCCGTTTACCAAGAACTGCCAAAAACGCCAAAAGCTGGTTAAATGACCATGGTGTTGGTGTGCTTGACTGGCCAGCAAACTCACCAGACCTGAACCCCACAGAGAATCTATGGGTATCTATATGGTATAATCTATATGGGTATCTAATGGTATTGTCAAGAGGAAAATGAGAAACAAGAGAACAAAAACTGCAGATGAGCTGAAGGCCACTGTCAAAGAAACCTGGGCTTCCATACCACCTCAGCGGCGCCACAGACTGATCACCTCCATGCCACGCTGAATTGAGGCAGTAATTAAAGCAAAAGTAGCCCCTACCAACTTTTGAGTACATGTACAGTAAATGAACATACTTTCCAGAAGGCCAACAATTCAATAAAATGATTTTTATTGGTCTTATGAAGTATTCTAATTTGCTGAGAAGTGAATTGGTGGGTTTTTGTTAAATGTGGGCCAAATCATCACAATTAAAAGAACCAAAGACTTAGAAAGAACTACTTCAGTCTTGTTTGCATTGAATTTATTTAATACACAAGTTTTACCATTTGAGTTGAATTACTGAAATAAACGAACTTTTCCACAACATTCTAATTTATTGAGATGCACCTGTATATTTAGTTAAATTGTTTGTGTATGTATTTTTTTTTAAACATGTTAACATTTTTCTACTGAAATGCACAATTTTTGACTTGGTTTTTTTTATTATTATTTATTATTTTTGAATCAGCGTCTCTACATGATCTATCCAAATGTACCATTTGAAAATGCAGAAAGAAGTACATATCTCAATTTATGTTCGTTTTCTTTTCTCTTCCTCTCTCTCAGCGTCCAACCCATGTGCAAAGATGAATTGCGCTTTCCTGTGCCTCCTCAATCCCAGCGGGGCCAGATGTGTGTGTCCTGAGGGGAAAATTCTGCTGAACAGGACCTGCACGGACACCAACATCTCAGGTACATCTGTCAAAACGCGCTCGGTAAGATGCTCTTACATCACGAACAGAGCGTCAGCGCGACCCCGAGAGGACCTGCCATGTCAAACTCAAATGTTTCACTTGAGTGATTTTGACTGAAGTGTTTACTATTCTGGGCCCTTTGCCCACACACGTGATACACCTGAAGCCTGTGTGCTAAAAAAAGACAGCAATTGTGTTACTAGCATTGATTCAGTCAGAGTGGATGGCTTGTTTGATTAGCGGTGCTTGCTAAGGTGAGCTTTCTGTATCATAGAACCACCATAGCAACCACCCAGAGGACCCTAGCAACGGAAATCAGATGTAGCGTATAACCATACAGTAATTAATGTATATTTATTTATTGTTTATTTATTATTGATAGCAAGTTAGAAACAACAAGAATGTATATGACAACATAAATATGCATTTTTTTTTTGCATTTTAACAAACAAACAATAAATAATAGACTGGTCAAAGACATTTTTAAATCAAAACATGTAACATGCAGTGATAGACAGATGACATACTTAAAGGTTGTATCAGCGATTTCTAGCCTAAAACATAAAGTGTCAATTTCAGCTGATCTTTCTTCACGATCCGCTCGCTGCCTGCCCCATAAATTGTCTGTGAAAAAAACGCGTCTCTCTGGTCAGCCTAGGGTCCGAGATATGCCAAAAAAACAATCGGCACTACCAACCTTTCCACACATAAACAAACAGTGTTCCAACCAATCAGCGTCAGGGGTTTGGTGTTGTGGACTTTCCTACTGGTGCAGGGATGTGAGGGAGGCGGAGCGAAAGTCCACAACACCAAACCCCTGACGCTGATTGGTTGGAACACTGTTTGTTTATCTGTGGAATAGTTGATAGCGCCGATTGTTTTTTTGGCATATCTCGGACCCTAGGCTGACCAGAGAGACGCCTTTTTTTTTCACAGACAATTTATGGGGCAGGCAGCGAGCGGATCGGGAAGAAAGGTCAGCTGAAATTGACACTTTATGTTTTAGGCTAGAAATCGCTGATACAACCTTTAAGTCGTAATAACAAGATAAAAAGTCAAAATTATGACTTGCTAAGTCAACATATTGAGAGAAACATTTAAATTATGAAATAAAAAGTCAAAATTATGAGAAATATTATGACTTATAAAGTAGAAGTTATGACTTAAGTCATAATTACTAGTTAATAAATCGAAATTATGATTTAAGAAAAATTTTAATTATGAGATTAAATTCAAAATTGATTTAGGAAAAATCTAAATGATGAGATAAAATGATATTGAAATTATGAATTATAAAGTAAAAATGTAGTCAAGTCAAAATTATGACTTAAAAAGTCAAAATTATGACTTAAATCATAATTAGAATATAAATAAAAATTGTGAGATAAAAATAAATTATGAGTTAAGAAAAGTCAAAATTATGAGATCAAAAATCTAAATTATAATTTAAGAAAAGTCGAAACTAGGATATTAAAAATTATGAGATTAAAAAGTATTAATTATGAATTAAGTCGTAATTATGAGATAAAATGAGAAATTATGATTTAAGAAAAGTCAAAATTATGAGATAAAAAAAATCAAAATTATGATTTAAGAAAAATTTACATTATGAGATTAAAGTCAAAACTATTAGATTAAAAATCAAAATTATGATTTATAAAGAAATTATGACTTAAATATGACTTGAAATTCAAAATTCGAAGAAGTCGTAATTATGACAAGAAAGAAAAAAACAACTGAAATTATGATTTAAGAAAAAAGTCTAAACTGACTAAAGAAAAGTAAAAAATATGATTTATAAAGTAGAAGTCTTATGAAATAAATAAAAAATACATTTTGACTTAAGTCATAATTACAATATAAATCAAAATTATTAGATTATAAATCATAATTATGATTTATAAAGTAGAAATTATGACTTAAGTCATAATTACAAGACACAAAGACAAAATTATGATTTAAGAAAATTCTAAATTCTAAGATTAAAAATTCTAAATTATAATTCAAGAAAAGTTGAAACTATGATATTAAATCGAAATTATTAGATTAAATGTCAAAAAGAAATTGTGATTTAAGTCATAATTATGAGATAAAAAGTCTAAATTATGACTTGTAAAAATGAAATTATGACTTACTTAAATCATAATTATGAGAGAAAGTTAAAATTATGAGATAAAAAGTCGAAATTATGACTTATAAAATAGAAATTATGACTTAGGTCATAATTACGAGATAAAAATAAAATTTTGATTTTTCATTAAAAGTCGAAATTATGAGAATAAAAATCTAAATTATGACTTAAATCATAATTACAATATAAGAACTCAAAATGATTAGATTAAAAATCGAAATTATGATTTAAGAAAAATCGAAATTATGAGATTAAAAATCGAAATTATGATTTAAGAAAATTCTAAATTCTAAGATTAAAAATTCTAAATTGTAATTCAAGAAAAGTTGAAACTATGATATTAAATCGAAATTATTAGATTAAATGTCAAAAGGAAATTGTGATTTAAGTCATAATTATGAGATAAAAAGTCTAAATTATGACTTGTAAAATAGAAATTATGACTTAGGTCATAATTACGAGATAAAAATAAAATTTAGACTTTTCATTAAAAGTTGAAATTATGAGAATAAAAATCTAAATTATGACTTAAATCATAATTACAATATAAGAACTCAAAATGATTAGATTAAAAATCGAAAATATGACTTAAGAAAAATCTAAATTATGAGATTAAAAATCGAAATTATGATTTAAGAAAAAAATCGAAATTATGACTTAAATCGTAGTTAATAATTATTTAAAAACATCGAAATTATGACTTAAAAAGTCAAAATCATGATTTACTTAAGTCATATTTACGAGATAAAAAAGTCAAAAATTATGATTTATAAAGTCGAAATTATGTCTGTTTTAGGTCATAATTACGATATAAAAAGTCAATATTCAATTCAATTCATATTGTTTTATTGGCATGACATACTTGGTACATATTGCCAAAGCATTATATACAGCAGAATAAAAACAAAACAAAAAAATACATATTATATATATCCTTACATAAACTAAACAAAATACACATAAAATACATCCATATATTAATACAAACATTTAAGGTTCTACTAATGCAGATGTGTTCACTCTTTACTACTTAGTTTGTAAATATGATGTGCTACCAAAGAGGAAGTAGGTCCTTCACTAAGTAATATTTTTAATTTGTTGTTTTCATGGAGTGACTGGAATTTAGGAATAATCTGCTGTATTTGACTGTACAGTGAGTCTCTTAAGGATGTGTATTTGTCAGTGTCACATATTGTGACTTAAGAAAAGTCGAGATTATTGGATTAAAAATAAATAAATTATGACTTAAAAAATCTAAATTCTGACTTATAAAGTAGAAATAATGACTTTACACGTCAAAATTGACTTAATGACTACAAACACATTGGTCACAGGATAGAGGTCTAATGATAAACCAGACATTCTAAAATGAATAAATTTGGTTTAACATAAAAAAAATGTTGATACTAATTCAAATTATCTTATGTGTATATTTGATGTTTTAGGAGATCTTTGTCATCCAGCCTGTGAGAACGGAGGTCGATGTATCACCAATGAACGAGGGGAATCGCGCTGCTTCTGTTGGCCGAATTACTCTGGGGATCGATGTGAGATCAGCCACTGTAAGGACTACTGCCTCAACGGAGGCACTTGCACGGGATCTCCACTAGGTAGGCGCTATTTCCCATCTGTAAATGGACATTGACTGTATGGCGAAGATTTTTTCTACATCCATTCTACTTGTATTTTATCCAAAGCATATTCTTTTTTTTATTATGTGGTTAACAAGTACAGTAACTATTTAGAAAAACATTGTTAAAAAAATTGTTACTTGCGCAAAAAAGACTAATTTATGTCAACAAACAAAACATATATATGTATTCTTCTACATACAAATATTTAATGGTTTTAGTTTTTCCTCTCTCTCTCATTTTGTTTCAAAATGTAACAATTCATATTTTATGATTAAAGTCTTGTATTGTGCCGAAACGTTCAGAAAACAATCAGGTACAAACAGGGTTTTCTTGATGCTCCTCGTCTGCTCTCTGAATTCAAAGTAGGCCACAGGCAGACATCTGAGTCAGGAGGGATTTCTCAGTCTTTTTTGCTTTCTGTCTGTTCAGTGAAGAAATGCAGCAGAAACATACAGCACCTGTGCTGACTTGGGTTGTTTCAGGTCATCCTGAGCTCTCTGAATAAAGTGAAATGATAAACAAGCAAGGATACTGTGAGATTGAATATTACAAGCCCCAAATTCATCTTATCGACATTAGAATCAGTAATAGCTTTTTTCTTCAGAAATAAGCCAAAAATAACAATTCTGTCATTATTTACTCACCATTTTGTCATTCCTGAACCTCATAATATTTTGTTCTCTTCTCTGTGAAACACAAAAAGAGACGTTTAGCAGAATGCTCACTGCTCTTTTCCATATAATGAAAGTAAATAATGATCTAGAGTTGTCGGCTCTAAAAATTAAAGTGGCATATTTGACTTGTGTGTTATCAGTCTTCTAGCCATACTATTTAAAATGGTAAATTACTTTTAATTAAATATTTTATTATTTGAAAAAAATATTTAAGTATTGTTATATAACATTACTTTTATTAATAATAATAATAATAATAATAATAATAATTATTATTATTATTATTATTATTATTATTTATTAAATAATAATATTAGAATTGTGATTTAAATGAATAATATATAAATATATAAATATTTTTGTCCTGTTTCTAAATCAAAACATGCAAGTAAACAAACAAACAAACATGTTAAATACGTCGTTTAAAAATTCAAATAATATCAATAACTTTCTGCATTTATTTTGTTAAGTTTAGCGTTTATTTATGTATTTATTCATATTAAGTATTGTTATATAATATTAGTTCTTACTATTAATAACCATAATACCACTACTAATAATAATCATTTATTAAATAACAATATTAGTGTTGTGATTTAAATGAATAATATATAAATATATAATATTATGTATATTTTATAATATTAGTTCTTACTATAATTTTATTTATATATTATTATTATTATTATTATTATTATATTTTATATTTTAATTTAAATTATTAACATAAATATTTAAGTATTATATAATATATAGTATAAGTATTATTATTTAATATATTTAGTTCTTACTGTAAATAATAATAATAATAATAATAATAATAATAATTATTATTATTATTATTATTATTATTATTATTGAAATGAATAATATATAAATAAATATTTAAGTATTATTATATAATATTAATTGACTAATAATAATAATAATTATTATTATTTATTTTTTTAATTATTATTATTATGGTTGTTGTTATTTAAATAACAGTATTAGCATTTTAATTTAAATGATTAACATATAAATAAATATTTAAGTATTATTACATAATATATAGCATAAGTATTATTATATAATATATTTAGTTATTACTATGAATACTAATAATACTTATTATTATTTATTACAAATATTTGTATTTCAATTTAAACAAATAAATTAATTAATTAATCTTACTGTCCAAAATATTTGTCCTGTTTCTAAATCAACATGTAAGTAAACAAACAAACAAACGTTAAAAAAGTTTAATAAATCAAATAATCTCAATAACTTTCTGCGTTATTATTATTTTTTGTGAATATTTCAGTTTAGCTTTTATTTATAACGAATACGTTTAATAAATATAAATAAAAATTGTATTACTTAAGATGGCAGTAATAATAATGAATAACAAAGAATGTTATAATAATAATAATTATTATTATTACATTAATATTATATGTTATAGTATAAGTATTTTTTAATACTTAGTACTTAATAATAATAATAATTATTATTATTATTATTATTATTATTATTATTATTATTATTATTACTATTATTATTATTAAATAACAGCAATAGTATTTAAATAAATTAATTAATTAATTAATTAATTGTATTATCCAAAATACTTTTCTGTCCAGTTCATACTAAACTCAAGAATGTTCTTCACTAAAACTAAAATGCAGTTATTGCTGATACAAATATAGTATATAAAAAAAAAAATATATATATATATATATATGTGTGGAAAAGAGCATGGAAAAGAGCAAATGCAGTAACCATCTTTTTGTGTAAAATAATAATAATAATAATAATAATAAATAAATTACGAATAAATCTGTCTGGAACATTATGACTGTGGGTAAATGATGACAGGATTCCCATTCCTTAATATACCTGACTAAAAGTCTGCATACAGTTGGACGTCGTGTTTTGGACAGGTAATTAGAGAGCTGGTAATTGTTCCGGCTAACGAACGTTATTGAAAATCCCCTGACGCATCTATGCCAACTGCCGACAGCCTGTTCCCTGAAAGTGCAGCGTCATGTTCACTCACTGTCTGTTTGTTATTGGCTGTTCAAGCGCATGAGAAGACACCAGACGTTCCTTTGGCCGTTTGTTATCGTAACCTCCACAAAAATGCCCCTACGAAAGCTTCAGGAAGGTGTTGTGTAAATCACTCCCTGTTTAGACTGCTTATTCTGAAGGAGATTTTGGCAGCGTCCAAAGGCGTGTTAACGTCTGAGAAACAGTCAGGAATTGTTTCTGTTGGCGTCTTTGCGTTAAAACTGTCATTCGCACCAGCTGGCAGATGGACCACCAACAGTAGGACAGAAGATCCCCTGGCTTTGAGTGTGTGTTGAACGTACCAAATCAATACCCAACAGATGTACTGTCACGCAAATCCCCGCTAGAAAGATGTGACTCTGTCACAGTGACTCAAATAATCACATTCTGTTGGATACGAAATCAAAGACTAATATAGATCGCTGTGACTTGCACAGTTAGTCTGCACATTAAGTGCTGTACTTTCAAGAAAGTTATTACTTTTTTCAGTATAACATGTATTTTATTCTCTCACATTAAGTGCTATTTTAATATTATTTATATTGATTCTACTATTTATTAATGTTTTGAATGAGCTTTTTTATATATTTTATATTTTAATATTTTTTATATATTTTATATTTATATTTTTTCATTTTTCGTTTTAATTTAGTTTGTTTTATTTAGTTATTTATGTTTTTTATTGGTATTATTATTTTTATTTGGTATTATTATTATTAAATTAGTGATATTGCATATCCATTGATTAGCTTTTTAACATTTAAAAGTTTAGGGTTATTGTAAAGAAAGGTATATAAAGAACATAAATAAATGATATTGTAATATACTATTATAGCATTTATTATGATTTTTCATAATAAATGCTATAATAGTATATTATAGTAGTAGTATATTATGTTATATATAATAGTATATTATATTATATTAAAATACATTTTATATATGTAGAAATATAGAATTAAACATCTATAATTAAAACATGCAGCTAAACATCTCCTTTTGTGGTCTGCATAAAAAAAATTAAATACATTTTTATATTTTTAGTTTCATTTTAAATGGTTTGTTTTTATATTTTCATTTTACATTAGTAAGAGAATTTATTTTGAATAGCTTATATATATATATATATATATATATATATATATATATATATATATATATATATATATATATTGTCATTTGTATTTTACATTAGTATATCTAGAAAGACTGTTACATGAATTTATTCTAAAAAAAAAATAAAAAAAATATTTATAGAAAAATATGAATAAAAATCTATCATTTTCTTATGGAAAAGAGCAGTGTGACCATGCAGGTAAATGTCTGCTTTTTTGTTCCACGTAAAAATAAATAAATAAATAAATAATAAAAATAAATAAATGTAAAAATGTATAAAAATAAAAAATAAAAACTTAAAACAGAATTTATTTTCAATAATTTATTTTTTGTTTTTATTTTCAGTTTCATTTTCATTTTACATGTAAAAACAGTTCTTTAATTTATTCTGACCAAAAAAAACCCATAAATATTAAAATAAAAATCTATAATTTTCTTATGGAAAAGAGCAGCGTGTACATGCAGCTAAATATCTCCATATAAATAAATATATATATATATATATATACAGTACAAATTTAAAATCTTCTTTGCAGCTAAATGTCTCCTTTTCTGTTCCATGTAAATAATAATAAATAATAAAATAAAAACATTTACATTAGTGTATGTAAAAACACAGTTATTTTAATATATTCTAACAAAGAATAAAAAATAAATAAATACAAACAAACAAACAAAATATATAGAAATATATAAATAAAAATCTAGAATTTTCTTATGAAAAAAAAACAGTATGAACATGCAGCTAAACATGATCTTTTGTGTTTAGAATTTATTATAAATATTTTATTGTAAAATATTTATTAAATTGTCAGTTTCATTTTTATTTAAAATTAAGTTTGTGTGCTTTTGTCATTTTATAACGTTTTTAATATATCTATTTAGTTTAATTTTCTGTTTGGTTTAATTTTTTTTTTTTTTTTAAGTTGTTTTATGTAGATTGAATTTATTTCTCATTTTAGGCATTTTTAGCGCAATATTGTCATTTTTATTACTTTTTGTTTTATATTTCTTGTTGTAGTAATTTTAGGATTAATATTTTATTTGTTTTATTTTGAAGATTTTCTTTCGTCTTTTATTTTAATTAACTACACTGTAAAAAGTTTTCACCAGATTCAACTTAAAAACCTAAGTTCAGCAGCTGCCTTAAAATTTTAAGTTGAATCAGCTTAAAACTACAAGTCATTTTAACTTATTACAATAAAAATGAGTTGCTTTAACTTAAGTTGATTTCACTTACAATTTTAAGGCAGCTGCTAAACTTACGTTTTAAGCTGTAACTGGTGAAAACAGTGTAGAACTATTTTTAAGAATTTTACTTTACATTAACAACAAGGAGACTTTCAGTTTCATTTTAGCACTAAGTCAAATATAAGGATGAATTCAAATTCAGAATAAAAATAAATAATTACTAAATAAATAAATAACAGATGTTTACAGAGTTGATGATCCAACCATGCTAAAAGTCACTAAAATAATGTGTATTTACTGCAGGAAAGCCGACGTGTCGCTGTGCTCTGGGTTTCACTGGTCCTCTATGTGAGAAGCGTGTTTGCGACGATTACTGTCTGAACGGAGGCACGTGTGACATGACCCTGGGAAACCAACCTGTGTGCCACTGTCTAGCAGAATACACCGGAGAACGCTGCCTACACCGTGAGTTCATGATCAAACTTTTTGCGTTCTTTAGCTCAGTTCTGATATCTAGTGCATTATTTAAGCATCACTGTAGGCATCATATGCCTGCTTACTAAGCTATGTATGCAGAGTTTCACACTGTTCTCATGTCAAACTTTGCGAGAAGCACTGTTTTGACACTTAAGCACTTAAAATAAGCTAAAACACTGTTGCTGTGAAGACGAGGTAAGATGTAACAGGAAGTCAGCATATGTTGATTTAGATCAGTTGTAATAATTGTCTTTCGTTCTATGTGATGGCAGATATTTGTCACCATTATTGCGTGAACT
>NC_133367.1:23060885-23103963 GCF_049309525.1 Garra rufa | reverse complement strand
TATTTTATTTATTGTTTGTTTGTTTGTGCATTTTTTGTGCATTATGACAATGACATTTTTTTGCATTAATGTAATGAAAAAGCTTATTTTATTTTGCATTAAACGTATTAAAATGTGATTATTTTGTTTTAAGGTAAGAAGAATATTTATTTTATTTTTTTGATTATTTATATATTTTGCTTTATAGTTCTATAACTCTGTAGTTCCTTTATAGAGAATTCGTTTTTTGTATTTATATAATGAGAAATTATTTTTGTAATGTAGTGTATTAATATTATTAAGTACTGAGAGTTAATTTATTTTAAATAACGTATTTTCATAGTAGTATAATTAGAATGAGAATGTATTTATTCATTTATTTTGCATGAAATTTATTTAACCTTTTTTGTATTGCAGTTACTGAAAATTACATGAAAATAATGTCACAAAGCAAATATTTGAATACTTCTAAAAGTACAGTAATACTTTATGCAGAATACTAGAGAGAGAGAGAGAGAGAGAGAGAGAGAGAGAGAGAGCGCATATGACTCATTACACAGACAGTTTAATGAAATTTACTGTACTGTTTGTGAAAGGGCTGAACTGTATTGATAAGTAATTTTAATGTTCACATAACCCAGTCTTATACACAAGGGCATTACAGCCTACAGGTGGTTTGAGTGTGAGTGTATTTCAGGCCTTTTTTTCTGTTGTGTTGTCCTCACATCTCTCCTCTGGTCTCGTTGCGTTTTCCTCAGTTGCCCGTCTGAGTTTAAAAGCCCGAGGTGTGATGAGAGAGCTAACCCGTGCGATCACTACTGTCAGAACCAGGGCGTTTGTTCCCTCACCGCCTATAACAAACCTCGCTGCAAGTAGGTCTTTCTGGTGCATTCTGTTTCCAAAACATCCCAGAACATTCCCACAATCCCATCCGCCGCGGTCAGCATGCGTCTGACCTGTTCGTGGAATGAACACGCACAAACATCGCAAAACCAACTCGCACCGCTTCCAAAAGCACGTTTCACATTGCGCATTGCACTCCGCTTTTCTCTGCACCATGCTGTAGGTGTGCGTTTCTGAGTGTTTGTTTCATTTGTATGTTTGCCATGTATTAGTGGTTATAGTTCTGCAAATGCTGAGGACAAAGTGTATTTGATTGCTCTCCTATTATTCATTATTTATTTGTTTTGTTGCAATATTCGTAATGGCAAATTTAGCTTTATCTAGCAAGATGTTCCCACCACGGTGTGTTTCTTCTGGATGTTCTGTCACCTTCTTCAGGCAGCAGTGCATCTATACGCATCCTCCTACAGGAAACAGAATCCCTGTCCACAGGAAGTTTGATTAAACATTGTTTTCGACCAGTTTCATTCACGCCACCATCTCTCATAAGCGCATAAGCTCTCACATCCGTAGAGTTCTGCTGTGGGCGCATGCCATTTGGATCCAGGAAGTTCCTTGTCACACACAAATACACTTTTGCATGTTTCTCAAATAAGAATAATGCATCCCTTGGGCTGGATTTAAACCTCCTCCTGTGATTTATCCTGTGTTTATGATTAAAACTTGTTGTCATGCTTGTCAAAATCAAAGTCGATGTAGCAAATGATACCATAATAATGAATACAGAATACCCAGAGTGATATTTACCTCAACTGTTGAAGTAAATATGGTAATTTCAAACTGTTATTTTGTATAAATCTAATCATATGATGATTTGAAGAAGTCAGTGCATTGTAAATTTCACCAGCTGTGATATTTGTTTGCTCTTCACTGTTCGCAGATGCTCTTCAAACTGGTCAGGAACACAATGCGAAAAACCTGCAACCAAGACCAACCGCTCAGAAAACGTCAGCGGGAGTGAGTTTCACAAACACAAATACACACGTTTTTCAAAAACACAATAATCACAGTTGATTCCAATGGAGTTTGGGTTAGCACATGTTGCTAAGCTAATGGCACAAAAGTACCAAAAAATGGATGGAATGCATATAGTTTTTAATTAGATTGTACTTCATTATTGAAGTATTTTATAGTCAACACTTCTCTAGTCCACCATTTTGTACAATCATTGCATACTGGGATTTCCTTAGAATTTGGTCAAAACAAGGTAACTTGAAAGTGGTGTTGTCACACGTCGGTGTGTATGGAATCCAAAACGCACAAGACAATGAGGGAAAGTTCAATATGTTTAATAAATCCAAATAGCTTGGCAAAATACACATATAAACATCAGTACACACTGATGAGATCGGACGACTGACAGAAACAAGAGGGGAGTATAAGTACACAAAAGGACATAATTGATTAAGGGCAGTTGAAACAAATCCAATTAAGACACACGAGGAGAAAACTAGGTCACAAGACACAGACACAACAGACCTGTGACAGATTGCCTCCCTCCGGCAAGGCACCAACAAAGAGTCTAGTGTGGAAGACAGGAGCTGTCATAGAAAAGATAGAAGATAGCGATGAGATAGAGGTTGGAGCAGGTAGGACCAGGGAGGTGATGATGGAGGAAGGAGCCAGGAGTGTGTTGAGGTGGATGGTGGGACAGAGCAAGAGGAGACAGCAGGTGGACCACCAGACCCTAGCCAAGAAGAAGGCCCATGGTGGGAGGAGCCATGGAGGATCCAGTGGTGTGAGCTTCTGCGACGATGCCGGCATAGATGGTAACCCAGACAGAGTAGAACGGATGCAGAGCCTCTGGATTCAGCGACTGAGGTGGAGGCAGGGATCTGGAAGGCCACGGTGGACCTGGAACGAATGAGGACAAAGGCATAGCCGGAGGGAAGGTGGAGCCTGACAGAGCCAGAGGGACAGAGTGATGAGGCGAAGCCGGATGAGTGAAGTCTCGAGGTGGCAGATGTGGTCGACAAGTGTCCAAGTTGGAGCCGGTGGGATAAGGGAGCCCAGTGGAGCCAGAGGAATGACAGCCACCGTGGAAACGAGGGAGCAAGGAGCAAAGGTGGAGTCTAAGGGTCGAAGGACCAAGGTGAAGTCCAAGATCATGTGGCTGTAGTGGATGCAAGGGAAACCTCATTCCAAGGCGGAGTTGAAGGTAAGAGGCCCTGATGTGGCACCGCATAGCTGAGAGCAGGCAAAGGGGGTGATGGACAGCAGAGAAGCTGGGGCTGAGTGCTTGGCTGGAGTGAGATTAGGTGTCAGGCAGGTGCAGGATTTAGCCAGAACTGTAGAGGCAAGAGCCCTGCCAAGGCAGTCCAGCATGGCTAGCAGAATTACAGGCCCATAGTAGAGGTAACAGTTCTTGAGGCTGGACTGGAGTGGCATAAGCTGCACCTGGCAGAGAGTAAATTGACAGATAAATAGAAGATTAGGGATTAAAAGAAAGATAAAATCAGCAGGCAGTGGTGGGATAAGGATAATGGGTAGGAGACCTGCAAGACCAGCGAAGACACAGAGTATTTCGGGTCAAAAGGAAGCAACGAAGACAGACTGAGAAAACTATATGAAGATGAAGAAACTAATGGGTCAAAAAGAGAAAGTAAATCTACAGAGGCAAGCTGTACTCCACGAGAGTTCCCACCGGGATGGGCATTGTTGCTGGCTCACACACCTGGTCAGACTCCTTATTGGGCTCAGGCTCCAAGGCGATAATCTGCACTACGTCCTCTAGCGCAGGGGTTCTCAACCTTTTGCAACTCATGGCCCACCAATGACTGTTTAAAAACATTTCGAGGACCACCTTTCCAGATATGATAGTATTAACAAAGATTAACAGAAAATTAAAAAAGTACAATGATATACTCTACTGTTAATCTGTTTTGCCACTGCAGCAGACTAGATCAAGTCAGCTATATAGATGAAAACTGTCCTTGTATAAAAAAGGCTTAGCAGGTTTACTCAGTAACCATTTATTCCTGGAACAATAACAGGGCAGGTCTGAACCAAAGGCTGGGTCAGACACACAAGGGGAACACTCTTTTAACAAATGTATTAATAATATATCCCCACATCCAGGCTAACATACCTGTAAAAACAGCTCAGACACACAAGAGAGGAACATTCCCTCTGAGTAGAGTAGCATCCAAAGTAGCTTTCAGTTTGTTCCTTGCTTTTGATTTTGTGACGGTCACAGTGGAGAACCCTGACTCACATAAGTATGTGGTGGTGAAAGGCAATAGAAATTTGATTGCTCGCTTTGACAGAGAGGGATATTCACTTGCAGCCAGTAACCAAAATGAAGCAAGGTCAACTTGTGTGTGTTGAAGTTTTAGGCTACTGTCAGCTGATAGTTCCATCAGTTCATTTTCCAACACAGTGGACAGAGCCATGTCTTCTGAAGCAGGATCCACAGAGAATGGGTCCAAAATCCAAAGGTTTCCATGTCGTGGATCCTCTGGGAAGTAGTCAGCAAACTTTTGTGACAGCTGAGACAAGTGCTGGGTTATAACACTTAAAATGTTCACAGGAGAAGAGGCTTCCAAAGTTTCATTTAGATGTGGAAACATGTCAAATCGTCCCTCCTTGACTCTTCTATTCCAAAGAGTGAGTTTTTTCTTGAATCCCTCAATTTTGTCTGAAACCAAGAACACTGTGCTGTTTCTGCCTTGCATTGACACATTCAGCTGATTTAACTGATCAAATATATCCATAGTAGGCCAGTTTTGCACAAAATTGATCATCAGTGTAATGCTCAGCAAGAGGGGAACGTTGCTCTTCCAGAAATGTGTGCACTTCTTTTCTCAGTTCAAACAGACGATTAAGCACACATCCTCTCGAAAGCCACCTTATTTCACTGTGGTACAAGAGCTGCAAATGATCAGCATCAAGTCGTTCACACAGAGCTGCAAAACACCGTGAGTTGAGTGCATTTTTCTTTATATAGTTAACAGTTTTCACAGCAATGTTCATGACCTCATGCAGTTCTGGTGACATCTGCTTTGTTGCAAGACTTTCCCTGTGCAAGAAACAGTGCGTCCACTTTGCTTCTGGCGCTCGCTCTTGGATTTGTTTAACAACACCGCGATGTTTTCCCGTCATAGCAGCCGCGCCGTCTGTACAAATACCTGTGCAGTATTTCCAATCAAGACCTTTTTCTGTGAAGTACTCATCAAGGCAGTGCATGACATTATCTGCCGCTGTTCTCGTTGGAAGTTCTTTGCAAAATAGTAGATCTTCACAAAGATTACCGTCCATGCAGTATCGGACAAAAACTAACAGTAACGCGGCGTTGCTTATGTCCGTAGACTCGTCCAGCTGTATGGCAAAATAAGGGCTTGCCTTTATTCGTTCCACGAGTTGGCATTCAATGTCATCGCTCATATCAACAATTCGTCTAGCCACAGTGTCATCGGAAAGCGGTACTGACTGAATTTTGGCTGCAGCTGCGTCACCCAATAGCTCTCGACACATATCCACAGCACTTGGCAAAATAAGTTCCTCAGCGATAGTAAAGGCTTTCTTACTACGAGCAACACGAGCGGCAACCATATAGCTAGCTTTCAAGGTGGCTTTTGATTGTGTTGATAACGATGTTATGATTTTTTGTTGGGCCTGAAGTCCATCTTTTTTCCTTAGAAAATATTCTTTTGGCTTCCCAACACAGCCCGGGTGCTTTGAGTTCAAATGTCTTTGCAGCTTTGATGGTTTTAGTGCCTCATTTGACAAAATGTCTCCACATTCAACACACTGCGCCTTTGGCTTAGCCTCAGGACCTGCTCTTATAAATCCAAATTGAATGTATTCATCGTCGTATTTTCTCACCACACACTTAGAAGCTTTTGCTTGGACAGGTCTGTCTCCCACGTCCGCTTTTCTTTTCAGAAAACGATCCATTAACGTAATGTTGCTGCATCTGATCAAACAACCGTTCAATCTGACATCGTGACGTGATTGGTGTTGCGATATTTAAAAATAAATTACCTTTTAGATAATGCTTCTTTGCTTGACTTGAGTGTTTTATCACATAAATTCATAAGAACAATTAGATAATTAGAAAATAACAAAATTTATCAATTAAAAAAAAGAATTAATTTATTTGGGGGTAGTCTACCACTGCCTACGCGGCCCACCAGATGGCGCTCCAAGGCCCACCGGTTGAGAATCACTGCTCTAGCGCATTGGTCGCAGCAGGCTCTGGCTCCATATCTGCGGTGGGCTTAGGCTTTAGCTCCATTTTGTAGGGTGATGTGCTGGCTGGACTCTGGATGGGAAATGGGGCTGGTGAGTTCTTTGTTGGCGTCGAAGACGGTGAGTGGTGATTTATTACTCAGCAGCACCCATTCCACAAAAGCGTCAAAGCTGCTGTGATAAAATGTGATCAAGCGGTTGTCCGGGTATTTTGAGTGGTAAGCAAGGTCCAAAAAGTCCCTTGGATGGTCCTCAAGGGGGCATTCCCCCTGCTATAGCAGGACGAGAAGAACGGCAGAATTGTCCACATGCACAGAAAAACAAAAATCCAACAACAGAAAAAGTGCAGCTAAACTTCAACTTTTGGTCCGATCTTCTGTCACACTTTGGTGTGTGTGAAATCCAAAAGGCACAAAACAATGAAGGGCAGGTGAAACAAATCCAATTAAGACACGAGGAGAAAACTAGGTCACAAGACAGACACAACATAACTGTAACAGGTGTAATTCTGTAATTTGACATTGGTCATTTACAAATGCAACTAGTCTTCATTCTGTCAGAGTTTGTAGTGATTTGCGTTCCTCAATCATCAGTAAAGCAGTTTCAGACCATTTGTGTTATTTTTGCAGAGAAGAGTTGACATTTTAGCTGTGTTAGTTAAGAGAGGTTAGAGAAAATTGGAGTAAATTGTATTTATTTTGTCTTCTGGGAAGATGTAGCTCCTGTAGCTTCTGAAGGGCAGTTCTAAATGTAATTTGGAGCAAACGTTTTCACCCCCCATTGTATCGCTGCAATGTATCCAAAGTATGTGCATTTGTGTTCTTATTTCTCTCATTTTATGTAAATACAGTGTAATTGAAACACTGTAGGGTACATGCCATTTATTTATTTATTTTGTTCATTTTTTCCAGGAAGTATTGCCATAATAGTGCCTCTAGTTCTTCTTGTATGCATCATCGCCGCTGTTGCAGTGGGACTCCTTATTTGCAAAAGATGTCGAAGGTAAATACATAAACAAATCTGTAATTAGCTAAATTAGATGTTTAATCAGAACATTAAGCATCTGATTTATTGATTCTGCTGTAGAAAATCTCGTAAGCCAGCTGTGCATCATGCTAAATGTTTCTGTGACAGTATACATTTATCCCTTCACAGAGGTAAGCAGGTTCAGCGGCAGCCCATGGCCAATGGTGGCTTGAACGTGGAGATCGGGAATCCGTCTTATAACATGTACGAAGTTGACCACGACAATCACGTAGACGTGGGAAGCTTTCTTCACCCCAGCTTCACCCTTGACCCTCATAAGGTAAACAAGTAGGAATTGTAAGTTCTTGGCATCCCTGCTGAAAAAAACAGCTAAAACCAGCCTGGGCTGGTTGGCTGGTTTTAGTTGGTCAATCAGCCTGTTTCAGCTGGTCATAGCTGGTAAGCAGGCTGGTTTTAGAGGGGTTTTGGCCATTTTCTCAGCCTGGCCAGGCTGGTCAGGCTTGTTTTAGCTGGTGGTTTCCCAGCCAAAACCAGCCTAGGGTGGTTTTAGCTGTTTTTTGTTTTTTTTTTCCAGCAGGGATGACTTTCTGAGCTTGACGTTCTACAAATGGCGCTGATGTAAATTACATAATTTGATTATGCATATACTGTTTATATTTTATAGCATTTTTTCTTAAAACATTTTTAGTTAATCTAATTGTGAATAACCATGTGTCAAAATCATAAACGTTGTAAATTATTCCTAGAACAATGTTCAAAATACCATTTGCACTACACCTAAACCTACACAATAGTATAAACAAAAGCGAATGTGACATAAAAACGCAAATCGCAAGCATAAGTTTTAACTTGTTTTTCAATCTCTCATCTTTCAGCTGTTTTATGTGAGTCATGTTTTGAACGGGACTCATACCCAATTACAATGTCAATGTTTTAGCTTTGTTCTTTTTTTTTTTTTGTCAATTCAATTTGTCATGAGATCCAACGCTATCTCACGACCGAATCTTATGTATTTTCTGATGTGGCTTATAAATCCTACGAATTTGCCACCTCATAAAATACAAAGAAAATTTTCATAAACCATTTCTGTTGGAAACTGCAGTGATATGTACTTATACGTACAGATTTTGCATCTCGCCATAAAGTTTCCACAGGTCTGTTTTTTTTTTTTTTAGGTAGTGCAATTTTGAATTAGATTTTATTTTTAGATTGTCATTTTCGGCAAAGTTTTGTAATATATATATTTTTTTTTCTTCAAATTTGTATTAGTTTTTTTGGTGAAGCCAATTTTTAGAAGATCGTTCCAATATCTCACGACTTTTTTTTTTTTTTTTTTTTTGTGGCTTATTCGTACCAATTTGTACGACATCACTGGTACCAACTCATAAAATTCGTACAATTTTGCAGTGATATACGTACGGATTTTGCATCTTGCGAAAACGTTTCCACGGGTCTGTTTTTTGTCAATTGATGAGGTAGTAATAATTTTATTTCGATTTTATTTTTATATTGCCATTTTGATGTTAATTTTAAATTTAGGCAAAGTTTTGTATTTTGTATTCAAATTTGTATTAGTTTTTTTGGTGAATTCATTTTTTTTAATGAGATCGTTTCAATGATATCTCATGACAAATTGTTTTTTTTGTTTTTCTGCATGTGGCTAATTCATACCAATTTGTACGACCTCACTCTTACCACCTTATAAAATACGTAACAAAATTTCAAAAAATCATTTCTGTTGGAAACTGCGGTGATATGTATTTATAGGTTACCTATTTTACGTCTTGTGGAAAATTTCCCACAGGTGCATTTTTTGCAACATTGGAGCATACGGGTAAATATATTTTTCCTGTGCTTCACGCAGGACCTTTGTTTAAGTAAAACAATAAACATAAAGACATTACCCACTAAATAAACATTTGGTTGGTTTACTCTTAATCAGAACAAAAATAATAATTACTTTGGAACATCACATTCCAAATTACTACAGTAATGGTTCAGTTTATTAGGTTTTTTTTGGTCAATTCAATTTATCATGAGATAGTTCCAATGCTATCTCACGACCAATTCTAAAGTGTTTTACAATGTGGCTTATTCGTACAAATTTGTATGACCTCACTCGTACAATTTTGTATGATTTGTGTGGGTGGGGTTAGAGGTGGTCCTTTGTACAAATTCTTACAAAATACAAACTTTTTTTTTTTTTTCCAAAAATAATTTCTATTGGAAACTACAATGATATGTTCTTCTAGGTAGGCCTACGTATGTCACATTTTGCGAAAAATAAAAACTTTTTTTGTCATTAGATTGCATAGTAAATTTTTTAATTGGATTTTATTTTTATATTGTCATTTTAATTATAATTTATTATAAATTTTATTATAAATATTGTTTCATATTCAAACAATTAAAAATAACAAATTTAGCAACAAATAAATAAGGTGGCTTATTTATACAAATTTGTACGACCTTACTCGTACAATTTGTTTTTTTACGATTTTCGTGGGCTGGGGTTAGACGTTTGGCACCTGACATTTTGGCACGTGGTAAAATCCATACGTTTTTTAAATTTATTTATTTATTATTATTTTTTAAAAAGTACAAATTTGTACGAATTGCCGTGGGATTGGGTTCTAATTCAGTTTCCAAAAAAAAAAAAAATGTTCTGAAATGTTTGATATGAAGTGAGGAGATGTCTGTGTGTCCAAACTGGTTTGTTTTGCTTGCTTTTAGTAAAAGGAAAATATTTCCTTTGTTCTCGTTTATTTCTCCAACATCCCACAAGGACATTTGGTCTTTATGGGACCAATTCTTTGCCTCAGATCAATTTAGCTTGCAAAAGTAGAAAAGCATTCCAAACAGAGTAGCAACTTTGGTTTTAAACTCTTGCTTTATATGTAATTTGGGTTCAAAAATTCCCCAAATTATTTAGTCTAAGTTATGATTTTAATCTTTAAGTTTGTTTATACAACGTTTTCAATGGTTTTAGTGAATTTCAGTTAAATCTTTGTTGTTCTCCAGGGCTGGTGTGTGAAATCAAGCGACCCACGCAATTTGCCCCCTGCGCGCCCACTGACTGCACACACTTTACCCATCCAGAACGTTCCAAAGGAGCTCATTCCAGGACAGGTGAGTTCCAGAACTCGTTAAAATTAAGTTTTTGCGTTTACGTTTATTAAGCAAATATAAACCAAACTAAAACATCGTTGTTTGTTTCCAGGCCATGAACTATTCAAACCCCATCTATTCAAAGATGACGTACCATGACGGACAGCACTGTCGAAAGCCAGTCATCAACCTCGACATGAGACGCGATTTACTCCCAAAGAGACTGGAAACGACGATTCGAGAAACGGCGGCGTAACCAAGCTTTTCCACAACCTGCTTTGTTTTTTTTTTTTTTTTTTTTTTTTATAAAGATCTGTATAAAATGTATAAAAATAAACTTTTTATGTCCAGTCAGGTTAAATCTTCACACTTTGCGTCCCACATATATGGTTTTAGTTTCTTTCTGTTGCAACCAAAATGTCGTTTTATAAATGACAAACGCTGTGTTTTTCTTTGCTTTGTGACTTTGTAAATGCACTACACGAATACGAAAAAAAATGAAACGGACAAAGCTGCTCAATCTTAAAAGGCTTTATACATTTAAAGAGAATTTTATATAGGTTTATTTACCTACACACTATGTATATGTTTTCCTGTTGGTGAAACGATCGCCAATGCCTAGATATTCCCAAGTTGCCTCTTACATTTAGCAGTATTAGAAAAAAGAGACACTTATTTAATAAATGCGTCATATGCTCATCACAGATTTTATTTTTGATATCTCCCGTCGATGTTTCTCGCATATGTTTATCTTTAAGTTGACCAGGCGCTTCAAATATGCAGTCAAAACCGAAAGTGAAACCAACCCACGATGGTTTTTGCAACTTGAAAACATTTCATATTCATATCACCAAATGTCTTTCAGCGCTTAAAAGGACTGAAAACGGACACATTATAGACTCACTTTCGATCACTGGTTGTGAAACGACACCGGGACTTTTGCAATGCCATGTTTGATGAACAAAAACACATTCTCTGTGCAAATGTACACAACTAGAAGAGGAGAAAAAAAGTTTTATAATTTTATAGTTGATTTGTACGTCCGGTTTGCTTGTATTTTCTGGAAATGTATTAAATGTAGAACTTTTATACAAAACGATGTACACAGTAAATTGGTCCGTCTTCACTTTGGGTTTAAGTGTTTTTTTTTTAATTATTAGCTATAAAATAAACTAGCTTGATATTGCACTGTGCAAACAGGTTGCTGTTGTATAAGGGGAAATGAAGGACACTTATTGTTTAAATACATTATAGCTACACCTAATGTGATTTTGGACCAAGAACTATGAAATAAAATGGGTTTTCTTGCCATTTTCAATGCGTTTAGTTGTTTTTGCAATGTATAGGCTACTGTTGCGACTTTTTTGCATATCTGAATGTAAAAACAATGGCTTATTTACGGTATGTTGCGTGCAGAATTCTTATTTGCATCCTTGTTTCCCAGTTCCACTAGCTTAATTTCCATTTCAGGACAAACAGAGGACATTTCCTTAAAGCAAAAGGTAAGAGACGTCTACAAAGCCTCATCAAACGCTCCGATTTGAGGATGTCGTTGCAAGAACAATTTGAGAACAACCTGAGAAAACAGCTCAGAAAGACTCCAGGATTTGGCACACTGCCATTTACAGTTTTATTAATCGGACTGGAATTGTTAATGGATCGGGAATTTTCCTGCCCGTGTACACCGGGCCTTAACTCGATGCTGATCAGCTTCATCTTTCTTGGACCTGCTCTTCTGGCTCTGACTGTGATGTTGTTCATGAGAAGGCCTTGCAGACGTAAATCGCAGAATGTCGCAGAGCTGCTTTTGTTTAGTCTGATTCCCTCTTCGTTGTGGATGTTTTTGTTGCTGTTTGAGGGTGAATATGTGGCGTGTGGCATGACACACTGGGAAGGAGATTATGTCTTGGATAACGACCTTCAGATAAAATGGTGCAGACCCACTGGAATGAGCGACGCCGGAGTGAACGGAACAGAACTGCTTGATTTGACCGAAAAAATCACTTCCTACTCGAGGGTGAGGCTGCTAGGTTTTATTAAACAAAACCTTATTTACACAACCCAGTAACCATGTTATTTAATTACAATTTATAACCACAGGTTAACTAAATTGGTTGAACTAAGGTTATAGCACACATACGTCTGCAAGATGTCTGTTAAAGATCACTTGATCTTGCAATGAATGCATTTCGTCCTCAATAGTAAGTTCACTCTTGATCGTGTGCAGGGGGCCCGTCAAATCTTTTTTCAAAGTTACTGGCCACTCAGCATTTTCACTGGTCACACATTTGTTGTTAGGATTTTTTTTTTTTTTTTTTTTTACGAAAACTCATGGTACTTACATACGATGATAACCTTTCTGAACACATTTAACTTTTGTTTCACAGAAAAAAAAAAAAACACAGTCCTTAAGGGGGCGTTTTATCACAAGATGACACTGTTTTCGATTTTTTAAATTCCTCGCAAGATGAACACAGTCAGTCAACGGGGCTTTCTTTCATTAACGCCCACAGCACTGATCTCTGTTCAAAGTTCACCTGCTGACGCTGCAACGTCGTGACATCATGCTATATGCCGCGTTCCAGACAACCCGTAACTCGTGTTTTTCCGACCTTCTACCAGTGAAAGTGCACTGAAACGGCAGTCAAACCCGTGACTTC
The DNA here is from genome assembly GCF_049309525.1 of Garra rufa. NCBI lineage: Eukaryota > Metazoa > Chordata > Actinopteri > Cypriniformes > Cyprinidae > Garra > Garra rufa. The sequence goes on along the minus strand of NC_133367.1, from coordinate 23,091,136 downwards.
CCACTCGTGAACTCGTACTAGATCGATGGACTCCCAGTTACGAGTTCTGACGTAACATAGCCCGCGAAACAACAAAGTCAGCCCTAATGGGTGCGGTGTTTATGCAAGTGGCACACGGTGGAAAAATAGAGCTTAGGACAATATAACGTTGCAATCAAATTAATAATAATATAAAAATAATAGTAATTCATAAATGTGCCCAGGCAATTTGGCGTGACTTGCCTGGAACGCTACAAAGTCGTAAGTCGTGGTTTGAAGTGGTGATTTACCAGTTAAAAAACCTGCTTGGAACGCAGCATTAAATTCAACAACACATGACAAATAACACATTTAAAATGTCGAAACACAATCTGCTTATCTTTCCTGCAGTTTCGCCACAGTTTTAAATGTATTTTTTTTTATTATTATTATTAATTCAATGCCACAAGAGCAAGACGTATTCATATCAAATTAACATTAGCTGCCAGAGAAAAAGAAGAAACAAATACAACAAAGAAATAAATATTAGAGCACTGCATGTTTTTAGTGCTTTTTTGTTTCTTCCAAGAGATTTACATACAATTTAAAATCATTAATAAAATGAGAAGAAAAAAAAAAGGTTTACACTGAGCCCACTTTTTCTTATGTAGGTATATGGAATTTTCTGAATAAAATAAACAAATGTATAATATGTTGTTCTTTACAATTCAGTCTTTCATTTTCTGTATAAAAAAGCACATTGAGTATGCAAATTTCTATCTTACATTCCATGTTCCTGTTAATATAGAACTTTCCAAAATAATCTTGAGTAAATAAAATGAAAAAAAAGAAAGATGCAAAATGGTTTCTTTTCCTTGACCACAAAATTCACAGGTATATGAAATATTTAAATAATTAAATTCCAAAACATGCTTAGCAGGATAAATTCTATGAAGTATTTTGTAAGACACAATTTTGTTACTGATACAAAACTTATTTGACAGATTCCATGCTTTAACCCAAGAGAAATTATGTTCTTTTAATCAAAGTCCCTTTAAGGTCCCTTTAGTTTTTGTTTTAACTCAGCTACGATCACGCCGTGACGTATCGATCTGCTGTTGGTCAGGTGATGAAAGTTCGTAGGTCAGAGTTCACCAAACATAAACTTTCCGACATTAAACCTAGAGAGAGAGAGAGAGCGCATGCATGCTTTTGTAAAAGTAAGATTATGACGAAAAGAAGAAAGATGCCACACTCAGCGCTGCAAACGAGCGATTAAGTGATGCAGCTGCTACCATGAGTAACGTTACACAGCGTTACAGTTTGATACCGCGACCGAGAAGGAGTGCCAACTAGAACCCAACAACTCACGGTATCAGAATCGCGGATATGATGGAAGAAGGCCAACTGCTCCTGTCTTGTGGTCAGGGGCGCCGCTCGCAATTTTGGGCCCTATGACAAAATATGAGATTGGGCCCCCTCTCCCACACCAAATCAGATCTCTGGGGGCCCCTAAAGTGTGTGGGCCCTTAGAATTGTCCTAAATTTCCCCCCCTTAGCTGCGCCCCTGCTTGTGGTGAGTGACAAACTGTCAACAACAACAGCAGCAGTAGCAGTAGGCCTTCAGGTTAAGCCAGGTTTAGGTCATACCTCTCAATTAGGACTTTTATGAAAATTTTTACTACTTTTTATTTATGACTTTTTATTACTTTTGAACGTGAACGTGCCTTAGAAAAAAACTGTTATGTATGTGTAGGCAATTAAGTGCATGCTAAAAGTGTTGGCCCCCTTAATGATTTTTATTTATTTATTTATTTTTTGTCACACTTTAAAGGGGTGCTATTATGCTTCTTCACTTTTTGAACTTTAGCCAGTGTGTGGTGTGTACGTTTGGGCATAAAAAAACATCTACAAAGTCACAAATCTCAAAGTCCACTCCAAAGGGAGATATTTAGTTTTTAAAAAGTCCTTTTTCAAGAACTACAACGAATGGCTCATTTGGACTACAGCGTTTGTTTTCCGCATGCAATGATGTCACAACGCGGTATCCCGCCTACAGAAATTCAATTCGTTAGCGGGTTGGGGATTCGCCTAACTTTAGCATGTATTATGGACAACCGCTTCTGGGATGCTTCAGCGAGCCGCAGGTCGTCTCAGCTTTAACTAAAGAGTCCGCGAACTGCTCTGGAATCCATGCTGGAGCCGCGCCATTGACGTGCGTTATAGAGGTTTCAAACTCACGCACACATACGCTGATGTAAACATGAACACTGACGGTGTGTTCACACGGGGCGTAAGCGTCAACGCTTAACGGAAGGCGTGGCTGACGTTTATGGTCATAGCAGCGTCAGCCAATGAAATACTGCTCTTGAACAGGATGAACGTGATTGGCTGCCGCCTAGCCACTGTATTTGCATAGAGCGATCTGATTGGCTGACGTGGCGCTTCACTGGCGTTGCTCGCGGCAGAAGTTGAAAATTTCTCAACTTCTGCCGCGAGCAACGCTAGTGAAGCGCCGCCCACGGATCCACAATTCTTTTCGGCAAGGCTTGACGTCACCCATTCAAAGTCAATGGGAAGCGTTGACGCTTACGCCCCGTGTGAACACACCGTAATGATCATCCGTGCACGCGTTGAAGCCGTGCCGTAGATGTGCAGTGTGTGGTAAGACATTTATTCACCATACAGTGTAGATAGTGTTGAGGAAATTTCCCTTGAGACCTCGGTAATAAAGACAAACTTAAGTAATAGTTAATAAAAGGTTTATTCTTTGCAAAGAAGATCAGACAGTCATACAGAAACACAGGTTTGCTGCATGAGTGTGACCCAGGAGGGAGGGTTTTCCTCCGCTTTATACCTTTTTGCACACCCAAGGTCACAAATTGGAAACCTGCTGACGCTCTCACATGAGATAGTAAGCAGAAAGACATCTCTATACATTATTCACCCCAAACACTCTCTGCCATTGTCTTAAGCCTCCCCCTCCTGACCCCTAAGGTCACCCTATGGTGTCACGAGGCCCCCCAGACCTTCCATCACTCATTAACAGAAAGAGCTCAAGAAAAGCTCTCTGTGTACATCCCTTAACACATAATGTATATCACACGGACATGAAAAATCACCCCTTATGAATTTTTCTCTAACAATAGCTTCACTAGCCTTATGGTTTCGGGCATGAAAATAATAAATACATTAGCACAATAATGATAATATCACGTATCGCGATCTCGCAGGCTGACGATAGGACCAACACTACTGTAGCGTTTTATTAACTCACCTTTCATGCATCCTAGGTGTATATGACTTCCTTCTATCAGACGAGTGCAATCGGAGTTTCATTAAAAATTATCCTAGCTCTCCAAGCTTTAGAACTGAACGGTATAGATGAGTGTTTCTCTCCATCAGTCCGAAACAAGTCGATCCATAATAAAAAAGTGCCTCACTTGGCTCCGGGGCGGTCGGTAAAAGCCTCCTTTAGCGATCCGATGTGTTTTTGTAAGAAAAATATCCATATTTAAAATGTAAGAATAACTTTAATCTAGTTTGTTGCTTTGGGAAGGGGGGCAGCAGGGCGGAGTGTGGTCCACCCTGTTTGCCAATCGCAACGCAGTGGGACCGCTGACCAATCACAACACATTTGGTTTTTCGGAAGGTGGATCCCGGAACTAATCGAGCTGTTTGTGCCAGCCTGGGGAGAAAGCTATTGTAATAATGTCAATTATGTGAAAAATTATGCGTTTTTCGAACCACCAAGCATGAGAGCATGTTCAAGTACACCCCCAAAACAAAATAAAGAGCATAATAGGACCCCTTTAATGTTTCAGATCATCAAACTAATTTAAATATTAATCAAAGATAACACAAGTAAACACAACATGCAGTTTTTAAATGCAGCAGTTTTTTTATGAAGAAAAAAAAAAAAAAAAACATGGCCCTGTGTGAAAAAGTGTTATGCAGCAGGACAATAATCCAAAACACTCCAGCAGATCCACCCCTGAATGACTGAAGAAAAACAAAATGAAGACTTTGGAGTGGCCTAGTCAAAGTCCTGACCTGAATCCTATTGAGATGCTGTGGCATGACCTTAAAAAGGCAGTTCATGCTCGAAAACCCTCCAAGTGGCTGAATTACAACAAACAAACATGAGTGGGCCAAAATTCCTGCACAGCGCTGTAACAGACTCATTGCAAGTTATCGCAAACACTTCATTGCAGTTGTTGCTGCTAAGGGCGGCCCAACCAGTTATTAAGTTTAGGGGCAAACACTTTTTCACACAGGGCCATGTGGGTTTGGATTTTGTTTTCCCTTCATAATGAAAAACTTCATTCAAAAACTGCATGTTGTGTTTACTTTTGTCATCTTTGATTAATATTTCAATTTGTTTGATGATCTGAAACATGAAAGTGTGACAAACATGCAAAAAAATAAAAAAAAATCAGGAAGGGGGCCAACACTTTTTCACACCACTGTATATACACATACATACATACATAAATACATATATACACATACAGAGATGTCTATTTGATATCTGATAGGAAATGCCGCAAAGACCTATTGCAGATGAGCTAAGACTTTAAAAAATAAGTCTTGCAGATGTTAATGCATATGTCAAATAGACATTTCTCTGATGCACATAAAAAAATACTAAAAAACATTTTGGTAAAATAATTAACATTTTTCAAATTCTGCAAGGTTTGGACTTTAACGGCGGGAAAAATATCAGTACTGTTATTCCATTTAATCACAATTATAATCTTTCATAATTTTTCTTTTATTATAGATTTCAGCTTTAGTGCTACTGTCAGTCCTCAGCATTTTCATCTTGACTGCCATCATTTACAGTGACTGTAAGAAGAAAACTGTGGAGCAACTGGATAAACACGATGAACCAACACAACAAACATCACAACAGCAACCAGTCTGAACACTTAACTACAGATTGCTTTTCTTTTTTCCTAGTATCCGTCACATTCATTTTATTGTACAATTTAACTCATTTAATATTTTCTTTTATATACATTTGTGTCTTAACATGTATTTTTTATTTTTTATTTTTTTGGTATCACATGTGAGTAATTATAAATACTTTTTTTAATGTGCAGTTGTCGCCACCTCCTGGCAGAAGAGGATAAGCGTTACAATAGGAACAAGTGTTAAGATACTTTAATTTTGATACTGTAGACTATAAGTGTTTATACCCAAACTATAAACCTTTATCCCACTACTTCTGTTATTAAATGTATATATATCATTATGAAATATATCATAGAAATAATTATCATTATGCAGATATAACTTTATACCTTTATACCTCTCCCTTTAAGAGAGTGCTCATAATCTCAGCTCTTTACCTGTATAAAATACAACTGGGACCCAGAAATACTGATTGAAATAAATGGACTTTCCCTCGATATTCAAATTTTTTGGCACATACCTGTAAATGTAAGAAAGAAAAGACCACAATTTAATATGCAAATAAAAGAGGACCAATCACAGTTCAGTATGCAATGATCAGGATGACCAATATTCTAACAATGAATTACAATACTTTGTTATATTTCTTTAAAATTAAAGCTTAAGGTGAAATCTTTAAAAAAGTAAATTTGTTTTAATATCACTATTATTCCATCTTATCACTATAACAGTCTTGCTTTTTTTAGTAGCTTTAACTTCAGCTATACTGCCTGTCCTCTGTATTTCCATCATGACTGCCATCATTTAAGTGATTGTAAAAATTGAAATTTGGAACAACTGGGAAACAGCAAACAACAAACATTTCTCAACAGCTCAGAAGCTGAAGTACAGCAGGAAATTGTTTGAGCAACTTAACACAAACAGTTAAAGGTTATGTAATGTTTGAAACAACTTCTTTAATTTCTAAAGTAATAAAGCATATTTTTTGTTTCTGTCTGTGAAAAAGGGTCCCTGTATAGTCCCTGTATAACAACAGGATGTGTGGTGTGGTGTGGCAACTTTTCTCACAAATGCAGCAAGATGATAACGCCAAGACATGCAAAAAAAAAAAAAAAAAAAAAATCTGAAACTGAAAAAAAAAGATAACTAATGAATTTGAGAATTCGCACAGTGGGGTTATTTGGGGTTGTTTTTTTGGATTTAATAATCCAAAATATATACAAAATACCCGTCAGCAGAGTTTTTATTTTATTTAATTTTTTTTATTTTATTTTTTTCTGACATCTGGGCATGCCTAGTAGTTAACTGTATGATACACAGGTACACAGTACCATCAAGACGTTATGTAAAATAACGGTTGCAGTGCTGCAAGGATGTTAACTTTTCACCACAACAAGAACAGCAATGTGCAGTGAAAGAATTGCAAGATATATTAGTCATTACTTTTATAATTGCAATAGCGGTTGGCGATATGACAATATTATCACCATTATTAAAGTATTGTGGTAAGTATCGCGATGTCGATGTCAGCAGTCAGGTAACAGACGATTATCGATATTATTGATATAAAAAAAAAATTATAAACCTAGTAAGTAGTTGCCAAAACATTTTACAGCTCTATTACCATACAGGTCTTTTTGCATGCAAGAATGATTTTTTTTATTTATTTTTTTTTTATAGTAGGATGGTTGGAAAATAAAGCTATATTTAAAAAGCTGTTTTGGAAATCAGAGCGCTAAGGTCAGGAATCAAATTGCTTGTTGTTAAAATAAATTTCGATTTAGTTTCTTTATTTCTGTATGCGCATTTAATGTGATTTTAAACGATTCAACTGCAAGAAGAAGAAAATAGAACTCACAAAGTCACAAAAATACGCGAACACACAAGTTTTTTCTAGCATTCTTACACATTCGAATGGACAAAAGCACACATAATTACATCAAAATATCTAATAAATACAATCGGTTATGTCTTAAGTGAATGTAAAGAGTTGAGAAAGTAAACAAGGGTGTATTGGATTTGTGTATTGACATTAGCAGCTGTCGTGCGTCATTAATGTTACTCAAAGAACAAAAAAAAAATGAAAAAAATGAGAATCCCTCACTTAACGACACTAAATTACTTTTGTAACCTCAGTCTTTATTTTATTTGCCTGTTGTTCGGCGTTGAATTTAACAGAAAAAAAAAAAAAATGTAAAAATGCTACGGTAAAAACCTGTGAAATGGTTAACGGTAAGTTCCCCTTCTATATACGGTGAAAAACTGCATGTCATTTTACAGGAGTATACCGTTTTTGGAAATGAAAAAGAACGTAAAATTTACAGTGAATAACTGTAAATTGAAATTCCCAGAATTCCGTTTTTTTTTTTTTTTTTAAATAACTTTTTCTTCTTAGTTTTTTTCTTGGCAGTTTTGTACATTAGGGTTGTATGTTACATCTAATGTTGTTAAATTAGTGTTTTTTGCATTATTTCAGTTTTATGTGTGTTACCATGGTGTTTAGTGTTTGTGTGAATGACACTGTGCACCTTCTACATAAGTTATTATTTAAAACCTCCTTGTGATGGGCTTTGGTTCATCATGTGATGTTGTCATCACCACCTGCTTTTGGTAGTTATCAGTGTATTACAAAGGTACAAAACAGATTTCAGTACTTCAAAAAGTTGGTACATTACCATTATATCAGTGATATATACTAGCCTGGGTTTCCCCATGCTGCCTTGCGTGCAGCACAATTTTATTCACGCTGCTAGGCAGCCTGGAAACCATGGACCAAATTTTCACCTCAGATAGGGAACCAATCACAGAACGGGGAGGGAGCAGCAAGACGATGACGCCTTCTATGCGACTCACCGAAGCAGTTTGTTTATAACTATGGATCCAGCATGGCAGCAGACGCGAAGTTATCTTTCGATGCAGCCTTAAATAGTTACACACAAGGCTGTTTCTCAATACCAAGTACGCAAAGTTCAGACTTGGAAGTTTGACTTGGGAGTACGAACTCCCGAGGACGTGAGGATGCAAGTCCTGCAATTCTGCAAATGCAGCAGTGTACTTGATAACGTCAGTCAGCTCGCCTTTTCTACTCCGGTTATCTTCACTACTTCACTGTATGTATTTACAATAAGACGAAATATGATATCAACCACCTCTCAAACGGCTCTGAAAATGAACATGTGGTTCCCAGACCACGAATCATGACGTTGCTAGAAATATACGGTATTTACCTGTAAATTTAAGTGAAAACTGTAAAATGTAAAACATAGCTACCATATTTTTTGCGGTAAAATTCTGGCAACCACAGCTGCTGGTTTTTTACAGCTTTTTTTTTTTTTTTCAGTGTACTATAATGGCAATATGTGTACAATTATTTCAAAGATGCATTCACATCATTTATTGTATAGGCTTATTTTATTTTGATCTACAGTTTACAGTTTTTCTCAATTGCTTAAACACATTTCTTGAAATTATGCCTCTTATTTGCGAAACTCTAAACACAAATCCACAACTCCTAACTCAATTCCCCAAACTTCTTATATTGAGGTCAAAATGAAGCTCTCCACTCAAAACAACACAATCTTGCTGAAAAACCAAACTTTGCTCTCAGACATGACACACAAATCCTCAAAAACACACACACTACAACACAGTTTTACACACTGATGAGATAAATTCAAAACAATACAACCAAAACAATCCAAATAAAAAACTTTTCACATGATGAAAACAACAAATCTATGCCTTTGCAAGTGTTTTATTCCTTAATTTAATGTACTGTAGAGTACAGTACAAAACAGCAAACAACAACAAAATATAATTTTTCTGCCCAGAATCCTGTCTTTGGTCTGGGACAGGCCAAAGAACCTCTTCAGCATCACAGGCTAAATTAGCCCTGGCCAGGCAGCAGGGGTCAAATCCTCTTGCATGCCTGATCCAACCCTGGCACTCATCAACTAAAATATATGAGACTGCTTGTTTTCTCGCCCTTGCCCTTCCTCTGTCTCTATCACGTTGTCGTTGTCATCCACCTTCTTCTCCTCCTCTTCCTCTTTCACCTCCTACTCTTCCTCTTCAAAATTACACATTACTGTATGTGGGATACTGATTGAAAAAGACTGGATAGGATTCACAGTTACACTTGTACTGTACTAGTGGTCTGAGAAAAAAAATAAAAATGCATTACAGTGTCATTGTGAAACAGCAAAGAAAAAGAAATATGGGCACAAAGGTAAAAATAAAAATTAGAAAGTCTACTGTCAGATTTTGTAACTCCTGCGTTGTCCTCTGTCTATATACAGTATGCTTTCCAATTGAAGGTTCAAGAGATGTACCTTTGAGCTATTTCAGAGAACTGCTTTATCATTGGTTGATATACATTATCTTCATTAGTGAAAGTCAAGATTCACTTGAATAATTCATGGCAAATTTACAAAAAGTCTAATAGAAATGTGTAGAATATATGATTGACAGTTTATAACAACTAGATCAAAAATTTTGCATTTAGGTAATGACTTATACGATGAGCTAATGACTTGATGTTTTGAGGGGTCAAACTATTGCACAGAGAACTATATCATACATTTTGAGCAACATGACAATAGCAACTGATAATGTGGGAAACCGCAGACAAATGTATCTAATCAGTTGTATGAATGTACCAAAGCAATCACAACTTGATCAGAAGAATGAGAAGCTTTTTATGATGTGCACAAGAGACTAGATGATGTGGATGTTGAACAAGTAGTTTTGACAATTTCATTTCTGATCTGAGAAATGCACCAAAGTGACTGAGAAACACTGTAAGCTGACTTTGGCTTCTTTTAGGTTCTGATTTGTGTGTGCTAAATTTTGACTCCTAGTGTTTCCACTTGGATAATTGTGTGCTAATTGAGCTCAAACTTCACAGATTGAGTGAACAATGTTGAATGCTTGTGCTTTCTAAATGACCTCATGGTGTAAGCACTGAGAAATGTAGGGATTTGTGTGTAGAGTTTTGCAGTAACAGTTCACCAAATATAACTCATGTGTCAAAGCAGGGAATAGTGTTTATTGTTTAGGGAAATGGGTGTGCTTTTTCAAAAATGGCGTTATAGTTTTGAAATTTTAGTTCAAAAGACTGGTTATAGTGTTTTAGCAATTGAGAAAAACTGTAATAAAACCCAAACAGAAAAAAGATAAATGGTAGCACTGCACGTTTCTAAATATTTAAAAAGACTGTATAATGATGAAAAACCACAAATATGACATTACACAAATTCTTCACAGCCTATACAGCGCACATAGTGCCCTATTTTTCAAAGATTTTTTTAAATGGTGCATAATTATATATAAATAAGCTGAGATGGAGCAGTATACATTTTTAAGTCATTTGCAACAAAACTTTAACTAAAACTATGTAGATACCACTTTTCTGTTTGTGTGCTGAGTATTCACCGAGTTTGAATGATTTAAGTGGCGCATTTCTAAAAGCAGTTCGTGGAGACAGAAAAAACAGAAATCACCCTGTTTGTTTTCTTTATTCTAAATAAAAAAGCACAACTTTCTGCTGTTCTTGTGAGTGTGCACAAATAAAAGTACACACTTTACAGTTTCCAATGATGTATATCTCTAATTTGTATGACTAAAACCGACAGAGCATTTTTAGTGTCTTTTGCGCTGATCTAAAAAAAATTAGCTGGTATCGCCGGCGATACAGCCGCCCTGAGGGAGTTAAACAAAGTTAGTGATCTTGTTGGAAATGCTAAAAGGCTGTATAGGTTGCCGGTATAATGAATAAAGCACAAATATTACCATCGACTATCTGAACAAGAGGTCTAAATTTAGTGGCCCGAGTAAAAAGTAATTTAAAACATTGTTTTTAAAAATATAACCAAATGAATGGCGGTGAAATTTTCCACATTCATACAGTGATTTTCTTGGTGACTTGGGCTCTTGTGTTACATAGGGGTTGTGTGTGCCCCAGATTCCTTTATATTTTATGTCTGCATCCTTTTCAAGAGTGTGGAACTTTAACAATCTCAGACTTTACTAAATGTCTAGCTTTGAGCGCAATGGTGCAAAATGTTTCAGTTGTAAGTGTAAAACAGCAAGCCTTGCGTTATGTGCTGATGGCTCATTGTACGGTCATGGACGTGGATAATTGCCCTAAAAGAAGTATCAATTAGGTCAAACACTCTCAAGTTCATTTATTTCTATAAACATTGAATGATGACGGCTTCCCATAGAGAAGGATATGACAAAAGACATTTACATTCCTACAAACAAGATGTGAACAGAGTCACCCGAAATCCATGATAATTCGTATTAGGGGTAACGATACACCAAAGGCACGATTCGGTTCGGTTCACGGTTTTGGGGCCACGGTTCGGTTCGGTTCGGTTTCTGTTTGTTGTTGGGATTAGGGTGTCAAGTGTGAGTAAGGAGGTCTGGGTCCAAATGCAGGGTGAGTAGTATATAATAATAAAACAATAAACAAACAAACAAAAGGCCAACACGGCACAACTGAACATAAACTTAAGCATAAACTGAACAAAACAGGGAACAAAGTCTAAGGCCAGGATCAAGAATAGAACAGTACATACAAGACAAAAGACAATGCAGACATGAAGCAGGAGAGAAAGGTGAGAGTATTTAAAGACCGGATAATAGTGAACAGATGTGAGTGAATCAGTGTTAACGACAAGGACAGGTGAATGCTATCAGAAGTGCAGTGTGAACAGCGACCTCAGGAGGCTGAGGGGAGACCCACAGCCCCGATCATGACATAGGGTTGATGTCATCTTAACAGCAATGCTAAGGAACAATAGATTCACTTAATAACAAGAACTAAACTTTTTCTTTATTAACTTTGCCAACCCATTTTAGTACAGTCAGGATACCCGAGTAAGTTAGTGAAAATTAGACATTCACTTGTCCGAGTTAAAAATGTACTTGTCCGGGGCAAAAAAATTCCTTTTTTGCTGTAAATTAATCCATTCTGAAGCAATAGTCTCATCTCTATAAGGTCTTACTTTAATCTGAATATTTGTGATATTGCCTTAAATTGATTTCTAGGACACTTTTTAACTTTATTTTCCTAACCTTACTAACTGTATGTGTCAACATTCACATCAAATTCTTACATTTTATCAATACATCAAATTAGAATAATTAGACTCTGTATGGTTGCACAAATTAAATCAGTATCAACAAACTCCATCTTTCCATTGCACAGGAAAAACCGGGCCTGCAATGAAATTGACATTTAACTGTATTTACTTAGACTGTTTAATGAAGATAAGAGGTTCCAAAAAATGCATTTACACAGTAAAATTGCAAATACATAAATAATGTAATAAGATTAATGTTATACAAAAATATTGGAAAAATGCAATACCTTTAATATTAATACTAACGAATAAATAATTAAATAGAAACGACAAAGTGCTTTTAGTAGCAGCTCAATATTAACACTAACGAATAAGTAACTAAATAGAAACGACAAAGTGCTTTTAGTAGCAGCTCAATATTAACACTAACGGATAAATAAGTAAATAGAAACGACAGAGTGCTTTAGGCAGCAGCTTAATATTAATACTAACGAATAAGTAATTAAACAGAAACGACAAAGAGCTTTTAGTAGCAGCTCAATATTAATACTAAGGAATAAGTAAGTAAATAGAAATGACAGAGTGCTTTAGGTGTCACGGATTGGTCAGGTTCTACACCCTCAATCACTCCACGCTTACCATCACCTGAGTTCTAATCATGATCACCTGCACGCAATCACACTGGCACCTTCAAATACACACCCCACGCTTCACTCATTGTCCGGGCTCGTCTCGACTACACGGACTCAAGCGGATGCTCTTCTATCAGCGGACGCTTCTATCGCCAATGATCATCTTCCTTCAAGTCTTCGGTAAAAGCAACTTACCTGTTGTTACTCACCTGTCCTTGATCTTCTTCCAAGTCCTCTATACAGATCTTCCTGACCAGTTCCTACCGAACAAGCGTGGGTGTGTGCCATAAGTTCTCCGGCCCATCGCCACACCAGCGTGGCCATCGCAGATCGCCATCCAGTCCTCCTGCAAAGGAAAACACATCTGTAATCTGTCTGCAGTCTTCATATCCGAATCATCTGCCTGTGAACCTCTTACTCACCTGATCCACCAACCTGCTCAATCCTGCACTGCTGTTTATTAAATAAACATCCATCACGTACTTACCTTGTTGTCCGTTTGCTTCCCTGACAGAAGCCCGGACCGAAAACTGTGAACAGCATGAGTGCACACGATCCGTTTCAGGAGTTGGTGGATTCGCTGCGGAAAGTGTTGACCGCAGCGCACTCATCCACACCATCTGCACCTCCTGCACCGTCACCACCGCTCACTTCTTCGAATACTGGAGTCTCCAGTCCCATGGCTCAACCGGCGCCCTACTCTGGCGGGGCGGAGGAGTGCAGCGGATTTTTGTTGCAATGCTCATTAATTTTCACTATGCAACCCTCTCTATATCCCACAGATCAATTGAAAATCGCCTTCATCGTCTCTCTACTCTCAGGACCCGCTCTTCAATGGGCCGACACCATACTAAGCCAAGCTGGACCAGCCACTCGTTCCCTACAAGCCTTCGTCTCCCTCTTTAAAGAGGTCTTCGGCCACTCGGATGGTGGAATCTCAGCCAGCGAGCAACTTTATCATCTCTCGCAAGGTACGGTGACTACTCAGGAGTATGCACTTCGGTTCCGCACTCTAGCGGCGACAAATGGATGGAACGAGCGATCTCTGCTAACAACTTACCGGCTTGGTTTGGAACCCTCACTGCGTCTCCAACTGGCGGCGCTGGATGACTCGATGGGTCTTGAAAGATTTATACAGCAATCTCTCCGGTGTTCAGACCGCATGAAGTCATATCAATCCCATACGGAACTCAAAAGTGCTGCACTCCTCCCTCCAACAACACCCGCCAGCCCTCCAGAACCAGAACCAAGAACCTCGAATCTGGTAGACTGTCCGCAGCTGAACGACAGAGGAGGCTGACCCGGAGTCTCTGCTTATACTGTGGAGCCGGTGGACATAATCGTCTCAACTGCCCACTTCGTCCCATCAGAGCTGCGGTGAGTGTCATCCGATCGGATGAAGAAAGTATGAACCCCCTCACGATATATGTAACGTTAACCACACCTCACTCTTCCATTACAGTTCCCGCACTCATTGACTCCGGGTCAGCTGGAAACTTCATCTCGAACTCCCTCTGTCGTCAGCTCCAGCTCCACACCAAAGCCTCGGTCAACGTCTACCAGATTCAACCCATAACCAACGCCTTCTCAGTAAGACCCCGTATCCAACGCAAATGCGAACCCATCCAACTTCAAGTCTGAGTGCTCCACAAAAAGAATATCCAGCTGCTGGTTCTGGAGGGTGCTCACATGGACATCATTCTAGGACGCCCATGGCTGGTGAAGCATGATCCCATCATCTCTTGGGGCTCCAGCGAAGTAATGAGATGGGGGAAGAAGTGTTCGTCAGAATGTTTCCCAGATCGTCCTCTTCCTATTCCACGTCCAGTACCCATCTACGTCACGTCCATTTAAAGCCCTATGGAAAAGAGATCTACGACTATCCCCAAGATCTATTCCGAATTTCACGATATCTTCTGCCCCAAGAGAGCTTCCCAGCTACCTCCACATCGGCCATGGGACTGCGCGATTGACCTGATTCCCAACGCGCCCTTTCCCAGAGGTAAGATCTACCCGTTGTCGCTTCCGGAGACCAAGGCCATGGAGGAATACATCCAGGAGGCTCTCAGCCTGGGATATATCCGCCACTCCACTTCCCCTGCAGCGTCTAGCTTTTTCTTTGTGGCGAAAAAGGATGGAGGGCTGCGGCCTTGCATAGACTACAGGATCCTCAATCAAGGTACCATTCCGTTCAAGTACCCCCTTCCTCTCGTCCCTGCGGCCCTTGAGCAACTCCGAGCGGCTACCATCTTCACCAAGTTGGACCTCTGCAGCGCTTACAATCTGGTGCGAATACGTGAGGGGGACGAGTGTAAGACCGCATTCGTAACTCCAACTGGCCATTACGAATAACTTGTTGTGCCGTACGGATTGGTCAACGCCCCCTTCGTATTCCAAAACTTCATTCATGAAGTCCTCCGGGAGTTCCTCCACCGATTTGTCATCATGTATATTGACGACATCCTTATCTACTCCCGGAGTGAAGAGGAACATCGGCACCACGTTGCGGAGGTCCTCCACAAACTCCATGAACACCAGCTTTTCCTGAAGGCCGAGAAATGCTCCTTCCATCTAAAATCTGTCCACTTCCTAGGCTACATCATCGACCAACAGGGGGTCCGCATGGACGAGGGGAAGGTGTCTGCAGTAACCGGCTGGCCCACTCCAACGTCCGTGAAAGAACTTCAGAGATTCCTCGGATTAGTGAATTTCTATCAACGGTTTATCCACAAGTACAGCATCATCACCGCTCCACTCACTAACCTCTTAAAGGGCAAACCCAAAGCCATCATCTGGACCTCTGAAGCAGCCACAGCCTTCCAATCCTTGAAGACAGCCTTCACCCAAGCACCCCTTTTGACCCATCCTGATCCTGACCGTCCCTTCGTGGTGGAGGTGGACGCATCCACTTCTGGAGTTGGGGCGGTATTATCCCAGCCTCATGGAACACCCAGAAAACTCCATCCATGTGCCTACTTTTCCCGGAAGCTCAGCCCAGCGGAGAGGAATTACGACATCGGCAACCGAGAACTCCTGGCCATCAAGCTCGCCCTGGAGGAGTGGCGACATTGAGTATGTTTACATGGACAACAATACTCCGATTTTAATGCGATTAAGACAATACTCTGATTAAGAAGCAACCATGTAAACTGATATTTTTGATTAATTTAATCTGACTAAAGTCATAATCGGAGTAAACACAAATCGAATTAAGACAGGTGGAGTATTCCTATTTTAGTCGCATTATGGAAGACATGTACACACCTTAATCACACTATTCCCCTTGCGTAGGACTTTTCACCAGAGGATACACACTAATGCTGCGTTCCAGACAGGTTTTTGAGCTCGTAAATCACGTCTTCAAACCACGACTCAGGACTTTGTAGCACTTTCACGGGTAGAAGTTTGGAAAAACACAGGTTTCCTGGAACGCGGCATAACGCTCTCAGTTGGTCGCACGTGCATATGCTTTGGTTTCATTTTTATTTATTTATTTTTTTTGCTACAACATGGGATTAATCAATGCTCATTGCTGATAAATAGTTTGTCTGTTATCATAATTTATAGTTTTATGGAAACGTATTTAACATTCAACCCGTTCTTTTTCATCATTAGTAGGCTATTATTTGTGATTTTAATTTTGTGAACGGGATTTCCGCTATTGGAACGTCTTAGGATGCTTTTCACTTTTACTTTTACGAATTCATGATCTTTTGCTTACATATAGGCTACACCTATCAATTTTAAGATTAAAACAAATTCTTAAAAGATGGATTTGTTATTTTTAATTAAACAGCATAACAACAATCAAATAAAACTAGCTTATATAGCATTTATTAACAAAAACTAATAAGACGAGGCATGGACTCCATCACATGCTGTGTTATATGCCGACTAAACCATTTATTACAGGGCGCGCAATCAAATTAATTAATAAAAAATAAATAAATAAAAGAAAGCCTCCAAGGCGTAATGTGACGTAAACGGCAAAGATAACAGGGTTTTCAAAATGAAAACAAACAAAAAAAGTAAAACTAAACTGGTTTTCGGTGACTGTGCTTGCGTGTGATTTTTTTTTTCCTAAAAACTGTCTGGCTCTGAAACGCTCGCTGTATGGAGCAGACGCTTTGGAGCAGCACAGCATGCACAAAAATGTGTTGCATATGTCCAGAGCCACTTCAAGCTTTTGTCAAATTAAAACCGAAACATCCAAAAGTCTATAACGAAGATGAACTGATAGCGTCGCGTGTTAATGATGCGTGTCATTAACCGATCTATGTACTATAACATGTAAAACGGGAACATGAAAGGAATATTCTAAAAGCAACTCATGTAAACAGCTTAATCATATTATTGTCTTATTCAGAATAAGGTCATTAATTAGATTACTGGTGTCCATGTAAACGTAGTCATTGGCTGGAGGGCGCCCGTCATCCATTCCAAGTACTCACCGACCATAAAAACCTGCAGTATCTTCATGCAGCCAAAAGACTCTGTGTCCGGCAAGCCAGATGGTGCCTCTTCTTCTCCAGGTTCAACTTTACCATATCCTATCGCCCAGGTTCTAAAAACGTCCGAGCGGACGCTCTTTCCCGAATCAACGACTCACAAGACACTCCAGAAATCCCTTCCTCAATACTCCCCAAGAAGATCATTGTCAGCCCGATCGAATGGACAGCTCCTCCAGCCGTCGCCACTCCCGATCAGCGACCTCCGCCGGGCTGTCCACCAGTCCGTCAGTACATCCATCGGGTCCAACGGGTAGATCTCATTCATACCACACATACCTCTCCGGGCACTGGACATCCTGGGGCCAACAAAACCCTCTCGCTGCTATCCGAACGCTTCTGGTGGCCGGACATGGCAAGGGATGTGAGAAGGTATGTGAGAGGTTGTAAGGAGTGTGCCACATCCAAGACGCCCAGACATCTGCCCGCAGGAAAACTCCATCCCTTGCCAGTTCCTAACCGCCCCTGGTCACACCTAGGAGTCGACTTCATGACGGACTTACCTGCATCGGATGGGAACACTTGTGTCTTCGTGATAGTAGATTGTTTCTCCAAATTCTGCAGGCTGCTACCCCTGAAAGGTCTCCCTACTGCCTTTGAAACCGCAGAGCTACTGTTTAACCACGTATTCAGGTATTTCGGCATCCCTGAGGATATAGTGTCCGACAGGGGACCCCAGTTCGTCTCGAGAGTCTGGAAGGCCTTCTTCAAACTCCTAGGTGTGGCCGTCAGCCTCTCCTCTGGCCACCATCCGCAGACCAATGGCCAGACAGAGAGGAAAATCCAGGAAGTGGGGCGGTTCCTCCGAACCTTTTGTCACGCTCACCAGAATTCCTGGAACCAGTTCCTGGGCTGGGCGGAGTATGCCCAGAATTCACTGCCGCAGGCGACCACCGGCCTCACACCATTCCAGTGCGTCCTTGGATTCCAGCCTCCTCTGTTTCCCTGGGATGGTGAACCATCTGAGGTCCCCGCAGTGGATCACTGGTTCCGGGAAAGCGAGAGGGTCTGGGACGGAGCTAATCATCACCTGCAGAGGGCAGTCAGCAGATATAAGTCCACCGCCGTCCGAAAAAGGATTCCAGCTCCAGTCTACGTCCCAGGGGACAAGGTATGGCTCTCGACACGAGATATCCGTCTGTGACTGCCCTCCAAAAAACTAAGTCCCAGGTTTGTTGGCCCCTTCACGGTCATGGAACAGGTCAATCCAGTCACATACAGGCTCCAGTTACCCCCTCAGTACAGAATCCATCCCACCTTTCATGTTTCGTTGTTAAAACCATGGCACCCACCTCTTGTCTCTTCCACAGAATCTGGCCAAGAAGAGGAACCCCCTCCCCCATTGCTGTTGGAAGAAGGATCTGTATACTCCGTCCATGAGATTCTGCAGTCCCGACGCCGTGGTGGTCTTCTCGAATACCTGGTGGATTGGGAAGGATACGGCCCAGAGGAGAGATCCTGGGTTCCCAGAGCAGACATCCTCGACCCGGCCCTATTGGAGGAGTTCCACGCCAGTCACCCTGAGCAACCGCCCCCCCGAGGAAGAGGCAGGCCACCACGGTGCCGGAGGTCCAGGCCCTCAGGAGCGGGCCCTGGGGAGGGGGGTAATGTCACGGATTGGTCAGGTTCTACACCCTCAATCACTCCACGCTCACCATCACCTGAGTTCTAATCACGATCACCTGCACGCAATCACACTGGCACCTACAAATACACACCCCACGCTTCACTCATTGTCCGGGCTCGTCTCGACTACACAGACTCAAGCGGATGCTCTTCTATCAGCGGACGCTTCTATCGCCAACGATCATCTTCCTTCAAGTCTTCGATAAAAGCAACTTACCTGTTGTTACTCACGTGTCCTTGATCTTCTTCCAAGTCCTCTATACAGATCTGCCTGTGAACCTCTTACTCTCCTGATCCACAAACCTGCTCAATCCTGCACTGCTGTTTATTAAATAAACATCCATCACGTACTTACCTTGTTGTCCGTGTGCTTCCCTGACATTAGGCAGCAGCTTAATATACTAACGAATAAGTAATTAAACAGAAAGGACAAAGTGCTTTTAGTGGCAACTCTAAGTAACGATCGCCTATTGAAATAGTATTAAAGTAGACACTTACGCGCCGTCGTTCTTACTCGTCTGAGGACTGAATTCACTTGGTCTTAATTATAATCAAACAACAAAATAGTAAAGAGAAAATCATTAAATGTAATATTATAAATAACTATATTGTGATATATTACTATTGTGAAATAATATGGTCATATCGTGCACCCATGCTAGTTTTAAGATCAAACTCACAAAATGTGACGACTTCAAAATGAGTAACCTAAGAAAACTGTTATGTGAACTCATTTGACAGAGAGAGGACCTGAAAGCATGATCATTGGACTCCATGGAGAAGAATACTATATGAAAACCAGGATTTTGGATCAGCTGTGCAGGGGTGCGTTTCCCGTACACCAACATAACTCGCTGGTTAAACTCCATAGTACGATGCATCGTTGTGGAAACGAACTAGCTAGTCACGACTGTTTCCGAACACGGTCGCATCTCCGTCGTTTGAACCACATTAGTTCAACAACTTAGGGGCGTTGTTAATGACGTCACCGAGTAATAACTTCTGCTATTTAACTGATTAGGGTCTCTCAAAAATGCAGCTATATTGAACATGGCACCTAATGACTAATTTACTATTTTTGTTCCCTGTCATTTCGCTTAATTTGATGTTTGATTCATTGCGCGTTCTCTCTTACGTCATACTCCGGGGTTATTTGTGCACATGCGCACTATTCATAAACAACGCTTATAAAGGACGCACAAAAATACATAGAGTAAAACGCATTTATTTTTAGATAAAATTGAGGATATAGATTGTACTGCGTGTTAGCTTGCAAACTGTGACCAAGAACATAATTTATTAAGCCCACATGTGTTGCTAAGAAGCAACGATGCTTCTAACCACAGGTTGAGAGCTGTAGTTCCAACCAAGTAAGTTTGTGACGCTGTTTGCGAATGTTCGTTTCAACTATGGTGTTGGGAAAAACTATGTTGGTAACTATGTTGGTAACGACGGAACTTGCGACCATAGTTGGCTAACGATGCTTTTGGGAAACGCATCCCAGATTGGGTATAGAGCTGGTGAGTACATTTTTGCAAGCCCATGTCTGTCAGTAAGTAGATAGTGTTTTATCAAACAAATTAATTTTAATTTAATTGATTGCTTTTGTGTGTTTCCCCCTTATGATCCAGAAGTTTTGGGAATGAAAATCTTCTACTACATGATCTTCAGAGGAAGTAAGTATTCATTTCTAACATTAAGACACACTAACATTAATTAATTTTTAAAGGAATGTTCGTAGTAATTATTTTTTTTATTTTTCTTTGTTTTGTTTTTACCCCCAGCTGATTCAGTTGATTACTGGCCATTTGGAGGAGGACTGCTCTTCATCTGGTGTGTCTGTCACTTCTGGTGCAGAGTCATGGACCTTTTGTTGTATGTTTTGGTTTTACTTATTATCACACTACATTAATTATCAGAGCTACGGTGGTGCCCAAAATTATTAGAACACTAGTATTTTAACTACCTTAACTAATGGTTTAAACTTAGTTATTTCTATCATTTGCTATAGTGTGTCAGTATGAAATATCAGTTTACATTTCCATGCGTTCATTTTGCCATTAATTATAATAATCAGTGACACAATAAGTATGAAAACAGACAGTGCTTCACACAGAGGTCTAATCTCATCATCTAAATCCAGAAGAACTGTGGAATATCTCCAAGATGCTTAAAGAAACCTACCAGCAAAGCAGTACCGTTAAAAGTTTTAGGCACTTGTTTAAAAATTCTGTAAAATGAGAATGTTGATAAAAAAATATCATAAATGTCAAAAATGTTATACGTTTTCTTTATCAATTACTTTCTTTTAACTAAATTAAATCAACATTTGGTGTGACCATCATCTGGTGTTTAAAGCAGCTTTTGCACTAGGTGCCCTTGCGGATAGTTTTTCAGGTTTGCAGGTGGGTCTCTTGAAGCATCTTGGAGACATTGCTACAGTTCTTCTAGATTTAATCTGTCTCAGTTTGTACTGTTTCTTTATGTCATTCTGTGCAGAATGGATAATGATAAGATCAGATCTCTGTTTGTTGTCAAGCAAAAATCTTACTGAATTATTACATTTAATGTCAAAATTAATGTTTAGAAATATAAAATAAACCCATTGAAACACTACAGCAAAAGATAGACATAACTGAATTAAAATCATTTTTAGCTGGTAAAAATACTAGTGTTCTAATAATTTTGGACACCACTGTATATGGAGCCCATGGGAGTCAGTAGAATATTGTGAATAAGGTTTTTGAGGAAAACATTCCAGGATTTTTCTCCATATTTCGATGGGAGCCAACGGGTTGAAGGTCCAAATTTAATTGTCAATGCAGCTTCAAAGGGCTCTACAATATCCCAAGGAATAAGGGTCACTTGGAACTTGTAAAGCCCTTTGAAAGCTGTATTGAAATTTTGAAACCTTTATCCTTAACCTTAATCCCACTGAAGTCCACTATATGGAGAAAAATCCTGAAATCTTTTCCTCAAAAACTTTAATTTCTTTTCGACTTAAAGAAAGAAAGATATGAACATCTTGGATTACATGGGGGTGAGTGAATTATCAGTAAATATTTTCTAATAGTTTTAAGTTAAACATATTTAATTAAACGTTTTGATGAAACTGCCCCATGTTCTTTTAATGTAATTGTGCTGTATTTCTTAAAAAAAAATAGCTGAAATGTAAAATGTTAATTTTATATGGAATTTGCACAGACTTTGTATTGCAGACTGTTTTTTGTCTTTTAAATAAAACTGTTAATTTTCCACCTTGAGCATGCTTTGACACTTTATTGAAGGTTTTTTATTGTAATGATTTGTAAAATAACAGTATTTCTCTGTAGAACATTTAGTGCTTTCATTGTAATAATCTAGGTAAAATTTGCAAATAAGGGTTTTACACTGTAAAAAAAATGGTCAAATGGCTGGCAGCTATGGCTGCCAAACAAAAACCATAAAGTTAAAGTAAAATATTGTAACTGAAACAAGGGAAAGTCTGTAAAATAAGGGTTTTACACTGTAAAAGAGGTCCCGTAAAAAACGGTCAAATGACTGGCAGCTACGGCTGCCAAACAAAAACCGTAAAATGAAAGTAAAATATCCTAATTGAAACAAGGAAAAATCAGTAAAATAAGGGTTTTACACTGTAAAAAAAAAGTCCTGTAAAAAAACGGTCAAATGATTGGCAGCTATTGCTGCCAAACAAAAACTGTAAAATTAAAGTAAAATATCGTAATTGAATTGTCATTTGACTGTTTTTTTACGAGATTTTTTTTTTTACAGTGTGGCCATGTGTTTTGGATCATTGTCATGCTGGAATACCCATCCAAAAGCCATTTTTAATGCCCTGACTGAGGTAAGGAGGTTCTCATGCAAAGTCCCCCCCCCCCCCCACCCCCCGTCCATCATACTTTTGATGTGGTGCAGTTGTCTGTCACCTTAGCAGAAAAACACCCCCAAAGCATAATGTTTACAACTCCTTGTTTGACGGTGAGGATGGTGTTCTTGGGGTCATAATCAGCATTCCTCCTCCTCCAAACACGGCAAGTTGAGTTGATGCCAAAGAACTTGATTTTGGTCTCGTCTGACCACAACACTTTCACCCCTTTCTCCTCTGAATCATTCAGATGTTTATTGGCAAACTTCAGAAGAGCCTGGACATGTGCTTTCTTAAGCAGGGGACTTTGATTTAGTGTCCCCTGAAAATTATTAAACATACAGCCATTATTGTCAAATTAGCTGGTAACAAAAGTGAGTACACCGTAAGTGAACTTGCCCAAAGTGTCAATATTTTGTGTTAGCACCATTGTTATCTGGCACTGCTTTAATCACCCTGGCTGGGATCCTCTTCCAGTCATCATCACGGAGCTGATCGATGTTAGACACATGGTGCTTCTCCACCTTGTATTTGAGGATGCCCCACAGGTGGTTAATAGGGTTAAGATCTGGAGACCTACTTGGCTACCCCATCACCTTCAGCTTCCTCAGCAAGGCAGTTGTCATCTTGGTGGTGTGTTTGGGGTCATTGTCATGTTGAAAAACTGCCGTTTAGTCTAGTTTCTAGAGGGAAGGCATCAAGTTCTGCTTCAGAATGTACAGTACATAATGCAATCCATATTTCCCTCAATGAACTGCAGCTCCCCAGTACCAGCAGCACTCACGCAGCCCCAGATCTTGATGCTACCACCACCATGCTTGACTGTAGGCAAGACACAATTTTCTTGGTACTTTGCATTGGTATTTGAATGTGTTCTGGTACTGGAGGACAGGCAGTGGGTGAGGAAGGTGAATGAGCGGCGCTGAGTGATCCTTACGGCTCGTTGCATAAGGCTCTCTAAACCATCTGTGTAGATGGCCATTAGAGCTTGGATGAGTATATCTAAACCAGGGGTGCCCAACCCTGTTTTTGGAGATCTACCTAAATGCAGACTTTAGTTCCAGCCCTGCTCCTTTTCTTATTATTATTGATATTAATATTATTAATATTATAATTATTAATATTTTTTATTGCAGTGTGGGGCCTTAACCTTAACTGTCACCCATCCACCCTGTGGGATGCCTAAGTTTACTTCACCATTTTACAAATAAATCCTAATCTAATCATGACAAACTATATATCGTTGGAAACATCTAAGGCTCCTGAATAGATATTTGTCATTTTTTGTGTGTTACAAATTAATTTAGGGAAACTGATAGATTAATTTATGACAAGAGTGCACCTCAAAAATCTACTTCATAACAGGCGTTCTGACCTTTGTCACAAACAGACTTCCTCGTTGCCTTTTTCCCTATCATGCTTTAGAAATTATATATCAGTTGAAAACTTAAAATCTAAAAATTCATCCGTTGAAAACCATTTTAAAATCAGACATTGCGTTAACATACAAATTGTACATCAAAATCATACTACAAAATGTTGACATGAATTATAAAAAGGTAAGTTTGAATGTTTAATTTCCACGTCTACATTAAAAAATGAGAGTGACAGTTAAGGGGTTAAACCACTTTCCACTGCGTGCCACAAGTATACTTTAAAGTGGGTGGACCACACCAGTGGGAGTAGCTTTGGCAAGTAACCGGATACCTTGAAGTTAAAGGGATTAAGTTAGGGGTGGGGTCAGGTAATGCCTTTATCCCTTTGGTCTCTCACTGCTTCACCTGATAACAAAGCCATAGGGATATTATTTATTCTTTTCTGGGAAGCTATACAACGATTACATTCTTTTTACAGGTAATGTACTATTAATGCTGCAAGTTTTATTACTGTTAAATTAATTTTAATCAGATAAATATAAAACATCTTAATTTGTAAATTGTTTAAGATTAATGATCCGTGCCAGGGATTGTTTCTTAATAGACTTATTACCATTATTAAACTTAGTGTGAATATTTTAGTGAGTTGTTTAACTAATGAGTTTTAATATTATTATTTTCAAATGTGTTGCTAATACTTAGCTTAACAAACAAAACAAATAAATAATATCAGACTATTTTGATAAATGGCTGATAATGATTATTAATATTCTGTTATTCAAAGACAATCTACTCACCATCTTTTTTTCATTTCCACAGAACATAAAAATACTGTGTGTTGTCCAGCGTTTAGAAGATGCCTTTGCAAAAAAATATTTTGGAGCATTTTAAGAGCCAGCTGGCTGCAACTGTCTTCACTTCTTTTCCAATGAGTCTTCTGTTGTTTGGATTAGAGGCACTGATTGATGTCCAATTTTTATGCCCATGTGAAACTAAGTTGAATAGGCAACTATTTGAGCGTATGCTTTATATACCTCCTTATTTGGCTTTTATATTAATGCTCCTCTATTTAAGGCCTCCCTGTCTTTTTTCTAAAGCTTTCCTGCATTGTCTGATTCCACCTGTGGTTTGGGTGTTGCTCTTTTTTTATGATGGTGAATATGTTGCCTGTAGTAAAACATCCTGGGAAGGAGTGTATGTTTCTGATGATGTGCTGCCTATTAAATGGTGTAAACCCACTGTGTATGAATACGGATATATACGAGCGATGGCTGTTGAATTTATTGTTCAGTCACAAGTAAGTGTCAAACTAGCTTCTCTCTCTCTTTTTTTATAAAAATGTAATTCTAATTTTATTTCTAATGTTTTTTAGTCACTGTACTTCACATTAAAGTTTACTTTTTGTAACTATTTTCTATAATATAACTTTTTTACTCAAATTAAATAAATGATCTATTAGTCAATATCAAATTACAACCACAGGTATTCAGTGTTCCATTATTAATGCACACATTTATTTCCTTTTTTTACAGGTCTATTTTTTTGACATGCTTTTTGTGTTTGGTACTATAATCGTTGCTGTTTTGTTTATGTATGACCTGCAAACCTGTTTGAGTAAGAATGTGTACCCTTTCGGATTTATCTTGCTTTTGTCAGGAGTCACCACTTTCTTCCTTTATATTCATTCACCATAGGGAATGTGTGTATGAGTGAAAAAATTGACTTAGCCTTTTTAGTAATTTTCTACAACTGCCTTGTGAATTAGTTGTTTTTCAAGTGAGACATATTTATTTTCTATTTCTTGCTGTTTTCCTGTTACTGTTTTTTGTTTAAGGTTACATTATATATTTGACATTTTTCATTGTTTTGAGGAGTAAGAAGTTATTCCTTTTATAGTTTTATTTTTGTGCATTCTCTAGAGGACAACACCCATGATGTTGGTGTTACTTAATTGTGTAAACTGCATAATAAATATTTTTGACTTAAAAAGTGGACAATTTAATAAGTTTAATCAATATTTTTTAAATATATCCATGAAATGAAGACACCTTAAAATGACAAGAAATTGTAGTTTTACAACATATATCTTACATTGCATTGATACAAATAGTAAACTGTAGTATACTATAGTATAATTACATAAAGTTAAAAACTATTTCTTTTTTTTTTTTTGCTGCAATGTGTTTTGCTCTAATTGTGATCACAGGTGAAAACTGCATCAGAGGGGGAGGACTTTTCTACTTCTTCATATACTGCAGGGACAACTTTGCATGAGGGCATGAAGAGGGCTGTTGCCAATTTAAAATACATTTAGAACATGGTTTGTTGTTGTTGTTGTTTTATTTATTTATTTATTTTTGTATTAAAAAAAAATACTGTTCTTTGTACTTTCTATAATTGGTTGTAAATGTATTTTTTCTGCCTTCTTGTTCTGTTCTTGAAAAACAATTGTTAAATAATTTTTTTGTTAAATAATAAAAATATTTCTTTGTTGACTTAATGTCTTTGGAGCTTGCATTTAACTATGTAACGCAGTTGATTGTTGACAGTTGATAGCTTTGAAACACATCTATTGTAGCATAACTAAAACTGTTTAATGTTACACCTACACAGTAACAACAGGTAACAAGAGGATAAGGGATCACTGTAAATTACAGTCCATGGATGTTACACTTACACAGTAACTACAGGTAACAAGAGGGGAACAAGGGATCAGTGTAAATTACAGTTCATGGATGTTACACTTACACAGTAACTACAGGTAACAAGAGGGGAACAAGGGATCAGTTTAAATTACAGTTCATGGATGTTACACTTACACAGTAACTACAGGTAACAAGAGGGTAACAGGTGATCACTTTAAATTACAGTCCATGGATGTTACACTTACACAGTAACTACAGGTAACAAGAGGGGAGCAAGAGATCACTTTAAATTACAGTTCATGAATGTTACCATTACACAGTAACTACAGGTAACAAGAGGGTAACGAGATCACTTTAAATTACAGTCTGCAGATGTTACACTTACACAGCAACTACAGGTAACAAGAGGGTAACAGGGATCACTTTAAATTACTGTCCATGGATGTTACACTTACACAGTAACTACAGGTAACAAGAGGGTAACAGGGATCACTTTAAATTACTGTCCATGGATGTTACACTTACACAGCAACTACAGGTAACAAGAGGGTAACAGGGATCACTTTAAATTACTGTCCATGGATGTTACACTTACACAGTAACTACAGGTAACAAGAGGGTAATGAGATCACTTTAAATTACAGTCTGCAGATGGTAACACTTACACAGCAACTACAGGTAACAAGAGATCACTTTAAATTACAGTCTGCAGATGTTACACTTACACAGTAACTACAGGTAACAAGAGGGTAACCAGGGATCACTTTAAATTATAGTCCATGGATATTACACTTACACAGTAACTACAGGTAACAAGAGGGTAACAGGTGATCACTTTAAATTACAGTTCATGGATGTTACACTTACACAGTAACTACAGGTAACAAGAGGGTAACAGGGATCACTTTAAATTACTGTCCATGGATGTTACACTTACACAGTAACTACAGGTAACAAGAGGGTAACAGGGATCACTTTAAATTACTGTCCATGGATGTTACACTTACACAGTAACTACAGGTAACAAGAGGGTAATGAGATCACTTTAAATTACTGTCCATGGATGTTACACTTACACAGTAACTACAGGTAACAAGAGGGTAATGAGATCACTTTAAATTACAGTCTGCAGATGGTAACACTTACACAGCAACTACAGGTAACAAGAGATCACTTTAAATTACAGTCTGCAGATGTTACACTTACACAGTAACTACAGGTAACAAGAGGGTAACCAGGGATCACTTTAAATTATAGTCCATGGATATTACACTTACACAGTAACTACAGGTAACAGGAGGGTAACGGGATCACTTTAAATTATAGTCCATGGATATTACACTTACACAGTAACTACAGGTAACAAAAGGGTAACAAAAGGGTAACAAGGGATCACTTTAAATTATAGTCCATGGATATTACACTTACACAGTAACTACAGGTAACAAAAGGGGAACAAGGGATCAGTTTAAATTACAGTCTGCAGATGTAACACTTACAAGGGATCAGTTTAAATTACAGTCTGCAGATGTAACACTTACACAGTAACTACAGGTAACAAGAGCGTAACAATAGATCACTTTAAATTACAGTCTGCAGATGTTACACTTACACAGTAACTACATGTAACAAGAGGGTAACGGGGGATCACTTTAAATTACAGTCCACGGATGATACACTTACACAGTAACTACAGGTAACAAAAAGGGAACAAGGGATCAGTTTAAATTACAGTCTACGGATGATACACTTACACAGTAACTACAGGTAACAAAAAGGGAACAAGGGATCAGTTTAAATTACAGTCCACGGATGATACACTTACACGGTAACTATAGATAACAAGAGGGTAAATTACATTTAATCATATGGGCATTAGCTCAATTATATACAGAAGGTGACCTTTAAAATTTTGAATTTTACACAATCTTTAAAAACAGGGTCAAACCTAATCAGTGTCATCAGTGTTACCCACATCAAAACCTGTTACTCTAAAAAGTAACAGGTTGACAGTAACAGGTTTGATGATTTTAAACTAAATTTGCTAATTGGTAGCTAATAGTCAAATTCACAAAAGCACATATTGTCGATTTGAAAGGATTTTGTAGATATTATTTATATTAAATGTAATAAATAATTGTTTAAATTTACATTTTAAAAATGGTAACAGGATTGACATTCTATGATGGTAACCCCACCCACCATCTCTCAGTCAAGCCCCATAAAGCATCAAAAATATATTGAGAGAAACATGCTTGTGTTTTAAGTTGGAATCCTGGTTGAGAGATTATGTAACCTCCTAGAATTGTCACTTGAACATTATTTTACAAGTTCTATTTACAAGTTTTATATATATATATATACATACCTATATATATATATATATATATATATATATATATATATATATATATATATATATATATATATAACTAAAGTCAAAAAGGCACGCAGACCCCGGCCAAAACAAATGACAGCGTGGAGATGGATGCACTGCATGAGACATGCAACTGTGGCACTAGTGGTGAGTATGTTACTCTGTTCACTGCCACACATTATTGATCATGGCTAGCAAGCTAATCGATAGTTAAAGGTTCTGATGTGCCCTACTGCATGCATTCTCAGGTGGGCTGGCTGTCAACAGATGACTTTTATAATTACATTTTTTATTCTTTTTGTGTGGCACGAGATGAGAGTTCGTTAGATAACAAGAAAGGAACAAGAACGTGCTTAGTTCATTCAATAATTTACTATTCAAATGGGTGTCTTCGCAGCCCCCTCTGCACATCCGTGTTAACAGTAGTGCAGCAAAATGAGAAGATACATGATCAGACCGAGGAGAGAGACTATTTAAAAGAGCAACTGGCGTCAGGTAAGTTTCATTACACACAACATGTATTCAAATCATGGTAGACTACAGTTGTGTTTTATTATGTGAGTTAAGATTTGTGTTCCTATGTACCATGTGATGCAAGCTGTGAGCCTTAAGTACATATTGGTACATTTTAACAGTTCTTAAAAGAAAGGCGCTGGTACCCAAGCTAGTACCCAAGAGCTTAAGCACGGACTGCAAGGACTGATCGCTAGTGTGATGGACCCTCCTCTTATGTCAGTGCGGGCTGCAGGCATCCCAATGACACCTACGCTCCCAAGCCACGCAGAGCCTACGCTCCCAAGCCTCACACCCTCATGCCCGTTGGGCATCCCATTGAATACTGCGCTACCTGTGATGGCAGTGGCCATTTTGAGTGTGTGGGCTGCACATTGCATCCAGGAGGCCTTTCCTGTCCACGAGTCTGCTCCAGAGGCCTTGTCTGTTCACGAGTCTGCTGCGCCAATGCCTCTTATGGAGGTGGCGTCCACTGCGGAACCCCCTGAGGTGGCAGCTCCCGCTGCAGATCCCGCTGTCTGCTCTGCTGTGGTGGTCTTCTGCTCCACCATGGAAACCTGCATGGTGGGGATTCTTGCTCCTGTCTGCTCTGCTGTGCTGTTCATCTGCTTCACCGCGGATACTGTCATTGCTCCACGGCCCAGGACCTCCACTGTCTGCTTATGTTCCATGGCCCAGGTCCTCCAAAGTGTCAGGGTCCACATCTGCACCAGAGCCCTGGCCCAGGCCCTGACTTGAGAACTGTT
>NC_133367.1:22965081-23060385 GCF_049309525.1 Garra rufa | reverse complement strand
CAAAAAGAAAACAACACATACTGGCATGCAACATCACCTGTGGGTATCATCTGTACACGTAAGTAAAAAAAAAAAAAAAAAAGAAAGAAAGAAAACAAATAATAATAATACTAATACTAATACTAATAATACTACTACTACTACTACTACTAATAATAATAATAATAATAATAATAATAATAATAATAATAATAACAATAATAATTTGAAAAACACATTTATTTTAATGCTTTTTTTTTCTTGGCTAATTTTTACCTGTGCATATTGTTTCTTCATTGTTAATGTTAAAAAAGAGCTATACAGCCAAAAGCATCATCAATTCAACTTAAAAAAAAAAAATGCTTCTATAATCTTTATAGTTTTTATTTTCATTTGTTGGCAATGATGGACAGAGTCCTGCATGTGGGCAGGTACCCCACGGATAACCCGCTAAAATTGACGTAACAGGGAGAATAATGCCTCATCCCAGGCAACCCGTTACCTACACATAGCCCGCAAAACAACAATGTCAGGTATAGCTCCACCTGTAATGTGGATCTTCATTTTGTTCCTTCATGGTGAATACTTTGCTTGTAGCATTGAGTTTACGCTTTCTCTGCGCCACTTTCAATCCCACAATGCACCACGTAAGCTTTTAAGATCAACTTCCATATTAATCATTTGAAAACGCACTGACACGCAGCTGTTCTCAAACGGTCCAGTGCTTGTGTTTATGCTCTGTCTAAAAAAACGTATAAAAGCCTGAACACGGCAAGCAGTGGAATCGCTGCGCGGCTGCCGCTTTCTCTCATTATGGTATGTTTCCACTACAGCCGCTGGCAATGCTACAAATCCACTGCTTTGGGGAGTGTCGAATTTTGGACAGAGCACGCCTTTTCATTTCATCGTCTATATTTAATGGCTGTTCGCAAAAGTTAATTTACTTTTGCATGACTTTTTCAATGATAGCCTATATGATTTCAGCTCAGTAATCCACCAGTTCCGCAAACACTCAGAAACATACGTCACAATCTTGCCTTGCCTACTTTTCACAGCGATTGGTTGTCGTCCGGCGTTTTGTGCTCGAGATTTGCATAAAGTTGAGGAATGCCCAACCTTTTTGATGCTCTCAACGCTTTCTCTGCACCACTTTCAATCCCATAATGCATCACGCAAGCGTTTAAGATCAACTTCCGAATTAATCAATTGAAAACGCTTGCGTTTTCAAATCAGACGCAGTTAACTGACATTTTACACACATGGCAAACCAACTTGTATAGGGCCTACTACCCGCATGCTCTGGATTTTTATCTTTATTTATTGGCTTTCTCCGTTTTGATGGATCATACAACTCCATTATAGCCTTTTTTAAATTATCTTGATCATGTTTTCAACACGACATGAGCTCAGTGAAATGTTGTTTTAGTTGTTAATAATAATCTGTTCGGTAATTGGTTAAATCTGACGTGGCTGCTGCTTATAAAAAGATTAAGTATTTTTTTATCTTTGGCGGTGAAAACGGAAGAGCCATAAAAGCTTTAAGAAATGCGTGTCTACCCCGAGTAGGAAATATAGTGTGGTTCAGGTCGCGTTTTTATGTCAAACGGGTAGAGTCGGGTACGGAATTAAATTAGTGCTGCTGTCGGATATCGGGTCGGGTTTTAAGTCAATAACTGCGGGTGCGGGTGTAGGTATATCACCCGTTTGCCAACAGGACCCGTGCAGGACTCTTATGATGGATATAAAATTTCCATATGTACAGTTGTGACTTGATAGAACTGTATTTACTTTCAATTTTACCTTGTACCAGCTGTCTTTGCCTTTATATATTTTATATACTTTGATATTTAATCATTTGGTTTTGCCTCACCAACGAAAATATTTACAAAAGAGGGCAAAATCTAAGTATTAAATATGTATTATCAGGAGCTTCAGCATGTTAAACCTTAAGGGTAAATGGGTTTAAACAGCAGTAGATCACATTGGCTTCCACTTCTGAAAGTTAGCACTCAGCACCCTTACAATAGGTTTTTTACTGCATTTATGGTTCCATGACGAACCTTTAACATTCATGTAAAATTCTTCTTTAAAGTAAAAAGGTTATTTGGAACATTGAAGTGTTCTTTACACTAAGAAAGATAAAACTAATTTATCCTATATATTTATTAGAGACTAGAAGTTTATATTTTGATGCAAATAATTATTGTTTATTAACAATTATTGTTTTCTTTTTCAGTGAAGGAAATCTATACACATTGTGAATCTCTCTGAAGATGGTGTCACCACAATTTTTTTTAAAGAAACTACATACATTTCTGGAAAAATCTGCTGTTTTTTCATTGTCTTGTCCATTGAGTCTTTTGTTAATTGGATTGGAGAAGCTGATTGAAATAGAACTTTTTTCATGTCCATGTATAGTTGAGATGAATGGACTGTTAACAGCGTCAATCTTCATTGGACCTGCAGTTTTTACATTCACTCTAATGTTCGTTCTTTTAAGGCCTTTTAAACTAAAATTTAGTTGTTCTGAAGGAGCAAATGATGATACTAAGGGAAACTGGCCTCATGCTCTTGCATCATGTCTGATTCCACCTATAATGTGGATCTTCATTTTGTTCCTTCATGGTGAATACTTTGCTTGTAGCATGACAGACTGGAATGGAGTTTACGTGTTTGATAAGGAGCTCAACAGGTCTTGGTGCAAACCTGAAAAGATGCAAAATGAGACCGCGCTACGTCAGTTGACTCGCAAATATATTCATCAGTCTCAGGTAAATATAATGCACTGTATGGAATTTTTTGATGTACTGTATATTATCATAACTGTAAAAATTAAGTGTATTATTAATATTGTAATATTCACGTATTGTAAAAGTAAAACATATGAATTCCAAGTCTACATAGAGCACTTCAAATATGGTAAAAAATATGATGTGCAAGAATGAATCACATTTGTTGTCATGTGTCATGTGATATTATTTATTTATTTTTATTAGCATGCAGGTTATATCTGGATCATTGTCTGGAGTTTCTTGGTGATTGCCATAGTGGGTATTTATGACTGCCGCATTAGTGGAAAATGTAAATACTGCCCACATCAACTGTCATGCTGCTGTGGACAAATGATGGAGACACAGAGTGAGGAACAAGATTCTGGAGCAGGTTCTGTAAGGCTTAATGCTGTCAGCAACACTATACAAAATCAGGTGGTGCCTCTTCCATCTGAAGAGGATACACAGAATGTTTGAACGGGTCATGTACATTAATTAATAATATTGATAGGATAGCCTATCTATACACTTTTTTATAAATAAATAAAAAATGACCCTTAATTTGATTATCTGTTGTCAAGTTCAGGTCAATAAGTGGTCGAAAGAAAAAAGAAAAAGAAAAAAAGAAAGAAAGAAAGAAAGAAAGAAAGAAAGAAAGAAAGAAAAAAATGAATGGCTTGTTCTCAAAATGTATGTTTTTATTAAATATATGTAAATGTCTTTCTGTCATTTAGCAGAAATGAAAGGGTACAAATATTTAAGTCTCTTAGGATGAAGTTTTGATTTTACGAATGTGTTTTAAAAATATGTTATCTTTATGCTTGGTGATGGTAATTTCTTTACTATTTCTGAATGCCTGTAATATTTGACTTTCCTATGAGCCTGTCAGATACACTCTTAAATATAAAGGTTCTTTATTGGCATCAATGCTTCTAGAACCTTGAACATCCATAGAACCTTTCAAATGCAGAATAATTGAATAAAAGTTCTTTAGATTTTTAATGTTCTTCAAAATAGTTATTTTAGAAACTGTTCACTTAAAGGTTTCTTTGGAGAACCAAAATGGTTCTTCTATGGCATCACTGCAAAAACATCTCTTTGGAACCTTTATTTTTAAGAGTGTGTCATATCTTGAGTTCTTTGTAAAGATTTTAATTACCTGAATTATGCAAAAATAATTATGCTGCATAAAATTTAAAGACACCTAGCATTTATGGAATAAAATCACTGTCAAAAATAATCGTACGTAATTCAAAGCATTTGTGTGTAATTTTAATTTACTCGTGCGTAATTTAAAACTATTGTATGTAATTATGTTTTTTGTCAGAATTGGATTCCAAAATCTACGACCACGACAGTTTACAGATACGAGATTTTCTGTGTTTGTTAGAATACAACTCCAAAATTTACGACTATGACAGTTCACAGACACAACACTTGTTTTCACAACACCTGTGTTACAAGCACGACATGCGAATTACGACCACGAAGTACGGTGTGCGAAATGACTGTAAAAAAAGTCATCATGTTCCCAGGCATTACTATCCTACGGTGACCGGGAGGGGACACCGTACTATCCGAATGAAGATTAATCGATTTCCCGAGCCGCGCATGCGCCCCATCACCGTTTTAAACCATAGATATGTATACTGACTAGATGTCGCCTCTGACGCTGCTGTCCATAGGAACGATGCGGGGGATTCTTGGGTCGGGGGAAGCCACGTCTACTCTGCATTAGTTAACATCGGCAGAGAACTATCAACGATTAAAATCACCTTAATTTTCAACCGATTTTCAAGCCGTTTGGTTTATTATAAATGTCAGACATATATTTATGATAGAACATAGATTAATTAATTATTTTACTTATATGATATAAGTAAAATAATTAATAAATCTATGTTCTATCATAAATATGTGAAATATCATATACAATACTTAGACACACCTACATAACTAATTAATTTGTTCTACAATGCACAAAACAATTACAAGGATGCTGATAGTGATATGAAAAAAACATGAATAGTATAAAATAAAGTATATATAAAAAATAAATAAATAGAGCTAAATTTAAATTAATAAAGGCATGAGTTGAAAAAAACAATTATGGACTTCCTGACCAACAGACCTCAGAATGTTAGGATGGGAAACCTGACATCTGCATCTAGGCAGAAATTAAATAATCATAAATCGTTTTTTTAGTTTGTTCCAACTGACAGACATTTATTTATAATCGAGTCCAGAGAAAAATTAAGCTTTTGATATTAATCTACTTCAAAACTAGGTGTAAGTTTATTATTCTTCCACTTCAGTGAACTTAAAATTAACTATTGTTACTTACCTTAGCCTAGTCTACTGCACACAAAATGGCTACAATGGTGTGATATCCATACTTAAAAATACATGTTAATTAAAACATTTGAATTGTACTGGTTTATTTTGTACATCAGCAAGCCTGCAATACAATGACCCAGCGTAAAATGGTTATATAACACAAAAACAAACATAACGTGCGTACATAGTGTGAAAAAAACATCTTCCAGTATTTACAACAGCTTATTAAATGATTAGGCTACAGTATATAACACAGGTTAACCATTCTTTGAAAACATCCAGTTCATGAAAATATCTACTACAGCTTCTTAAAAGATTACAGTGTATAAGACAGGTCAAGCATTCTTAAAACTAAGTGTTTAATATCCCTGCAACAACACTACCTTACATAGTTTCTTCCTCAGACGTTTGCTCTGCAGTTGCAAAGTATGAACCTTTGCCATATGGTGTTGTCTCAACTTATGAAAGGTACAGACAACCAGTGAAATTAAGTTAAAGTGGTGGTTGTCTATGCCATCTTGTGTCAACAATGTGATCACAAAGACCAAATATGTCCTCAGACCCTACTTCTGCTTTCACAACTCTGTTTAACAGAGACACTGGGCACTGATGGGCTGCTGAATTGATGTTAGAGGCCCGTCGGATGCAGTGCTCAGCCGAGCGGATCACCTTAAAGGTTCCTTGACTTGGTATTACTAGGCCTCCGTTGTTTCTGAGGGTGAGCAGATGGATCACCAAAAGATGGTATGGTCGAAACTACCAAACTACTATGAGATACATTGCATATGCAAGTTTTCTCATGACTTGCCTAACTACAAATCCCGCAATGTAAACAAGTTTTCAGTTAGGCACCCAAAGCTTGTTGCTAAATAACTGTGGTCCAACACAACAGCAGATGGGAGTTTTACTTACTCAAACATGTTCTGAGGGCAGAAAGGAAAATGATTGGTTTACAGATTCAGCCAATGAAATTGAAGCAGAGGCGGGGTCAGGACATGAAGAGGGAAATCCTTCAGACAGATACGTTATTAACGCTTCATGTGTCTCATTTATTGCAAGGTAAGTGAATTTACCATGTATTTATAAAAAAAAATCAACATATGTGTCGTTTACTAAGATAACTTGCTTCATCAGTCGATCGCAGGAAAGCTGCTTATGGGTTAAATGTAGTAAAACATGCTTTTCTAATGCTACCGCGCTGTCTGTGAAACCGATATGAGCGA
Source organism: Garra rufa (assembly GCF_049309525.1). Classification (NCBI taxonomy): domain Eukaryota; kingdom Metazoa; phylum Chordata; class Actinopteri; order Cypriniformes; family Cyprinidae; genus Garra; species Garra rufa. The sequence continues at coordinate 23,054,075 of NC_133367.1, read as the reverse complement.
AAACAAAACTCAAATCTCTGTTATGTTTCATCAGTTTGCGTTAGCATTAGCGCCACTCTCAGGAGTTTAACGTACTCTATAAGTACGTTAAAGCGTTTTTTACTGAACTGTTCTGCTCTCAGGGCAGGAGTAATCGATATTAAAATCACTGATATTTTTACTGAACTGTTCTGCTCTCAGGGCAGCAGTAATTGATATTAAAATCACTGATATTTTTACTGAACTGTTCTGCTCTCAGGGCAGCAGTAATCGATATTAAAATCACTGATATTTTTACTGAACTGTTCTGCTCTCAGGGCAGGAGTAATCTATATTAAAATCACTGATATTTTTATTGAACTGTTCTGCTCTCAGGGCAGGAGTAATCGATATTAAAATCACTGATAATTTTATTGAACTGTTCTGTTCTCAGGGCAGGAGTAATCGATATTAAAATCACTGATAATTTTATTGAACTGTTCTGTTCTCAGGGCAGCAGTAATCGATATTAAAATTACTGATATTTTTACTGAACTGTTCTGCTCTCAGGGCAGCAGTAATCGGTATTAAAATTACTGATATTTTTACTGAACTGTTCTGCTCTCAGGGCAGCAGTAATCGGTATTAAAATTACTGATATTTTTACTGAACTGTTCTGCTCTCAGGGCAGCAGTAATCGATATTAAAATTACTGATATTTTTACTGAACTGTTCTGCTCTCAGGGCAGGTGTCATGTATCTGGTCTGTCTTCTCATCATGAACTCTTGCACACACATTCTGGACTGCAATCCCCATAAGCCACTGCACCAATCACTGCACACAGCTGCTCCTTGTTTCCCACTGAACTGATTGCTGCACACACCTGTTTCACATTTACCCACTTGCATTTAAGCCACAGACATAGGCTGTGTCCAAATTCAGGGTCTGCATCCTTCTTAGGATCCTTCCTACCAGGTTGAAGGAGGAGGGGTCCTCCGAAGACCACAAAACCTGGAAGTAGGTGTCAGTGAATTTGGACAGCCTACACTTCTTTCAGTTCCCTCCCTTCCCCGTTGCTCCTATCCTGTCGCCTAGCAACCGTGACAGCGCTAAGCAAGAAGTACAGTAAGGTTATCTGTACTGCACAAAACAAAATAACTACTCTTTCATCCCTAAAAGCGTTAAAAACATCTTCAATCACTAACAAGAAAATTAGCTGTGTGTAAGGGGATATTCACACAGGCAGTAAGAAAGAAGCTAGTTTACGAAAGTGATGTTTTTTAACATATATACATACAAATGTAAAAAAAAAGCTTAACGCTAAAAGCAAAGGCCTAACTAGACAACCGCTGTAAAAAAAACATTTTTTGAAACGCCAGTTTTTTTGAAACTTCCATCATTACTACCGCTTGCATCGTCCGCCATTATTTGAAAATTCTGGAAGCGCTCTGCCGAAAGGAATTGTGGGATATGTAGGACGGGAAAGGATCCACCAGACCCATCCTTCAAATTCGGGGAAAAGGAGGACGTATTTGTGGGGCGCATTTGAAGGATCCTATGAATTTGGACAGCCTTCGTCGCGGCGCTGTGACGTAACATCCTTCAAATGAGTCCTCCGAAGGATGTAGACCCTGAATTTGGACACAGCCATACACACTTCCTTGCGAAGTCTTATCCTTCCATACGGTCGTAATTCTAAGCGTTTTTCTCTGTGTTGGATTATCTGTGTATGACTCTGGACTGTGTACCCCGTTGACGATTCCTGCTTCCTGCCATTGCGACCATTCCCTGTCTATCGAACTGTTTCCCGGATTACCTACGTTGTTCCTGTTTTCTGGTGATTATTCTGGCCTGTTGACTTCTCTCAATAAAGCCTGGCAAATGGATCCGCACGTCTCAGTCTGACTCCTTGTGACAGAAGACTTCGCCACTACAAGGATCCAGAAGCTTTATTCTCCAGCATCACAATATGGACCCGCATGAGTCTGTAAGCAAGATGGCCTCCCTTCTAGAGTCTCCTGACAAGATGACCTCCCTTCTAGACTCTGTTCGCAAAATGGCTGCCCTTCCAGAGTCTGCTCTCAAGATGGGCCCCCTTCCAGAGCCATTGCACAAGATGGCTGCTCTTCCAGAGTCTCCGCTGGAGACGCCCAGCCCTTCTGAGCCTCCGCTGGTTCAGCCCGTCCTTCCAGAGCCTCCGCTGGTTCAGCCCGTCCTTCCAGAGCCTCCGCTGGTTCAGCCCGTCCTTCCAGAGCCTCCGCTGGTTCAGCCCGTCCTTCCAGAGCCTCCGCTGGTTCAGCCCGTCCTTCCAGAGCCTCCGCTGGTCCCGTCCAGCCGTCCTGAGATTCCTGTCTGCCCAGTTCTGGCCATGGAGGCCATGTATGGACTGTGTGGGTTCCCACCCACCCTCCCTGCTGCTCCAGTCCCGCCACCTCTGTCTCCTGACAGTCCCTCTGCTCACCCACATCCCACCTTCGGTGCAGAGGACTTGCCGTGGGACTGCCAGTCTCCATCGGTGTCCAGACTGAAGGATCCCTCACCATCACCTCCAGTCTCAGAGTCCTGGACTCCACCTCGGTCCTCCGACCCTGCGGCTCCACCCCGGCTCTGTGCTCCCTCGTCTCCGTTGTCGGCCCACCAGCTCCTCCGGGCTCCATCGTCTCTCCGGCTCCGCCCCGGTCAGTCGTCGCCCCACCTTCGCCTCTGGACTCTACTCCTCCGGCTGCGCCTCGTCACTCCGTCCTGCCGGCTCTGTGGACCTCCTCCTTCCCGTGGGCACAGCCTCGATCCTCTGTCACTCCGGCTCCGCTGCGTACCTCCGGACCTCCATCTCCGCCGGGGTCGCCAGAGCCTTGGGTTCCGCCTTGGCCCTCCAGATCCTCGGTGTCACCTAGGACCATCGACTCTCCGGTTCTGCCTCGGGCTCCACCGGCTCCACCTCCGTCGGTCGGCCCCATGGAGGAGCCCACCCTTCCTCCACCATGGCTTCTCCCTCCGTCGGCTCCGCCTCAGTTCGTGGTTCCAGTACCCCTACATGGACCTGGACCTCCATCCCTCCCCCTGTTCCGCCTCCGCTCCACCACCCTCCAGGTTGTTTTAGGTGGTTAGAGCGTCTGGAAGCCGCTCCTTGGGGAGGGGCTCTGTCATGTATCTGGTCTGTCTTCTCATCATGAACTCTTGCACACACATTCTGGACTGCAATCCCCATAAGCCACTGCACCAATCACTGCACACAGCTGCTCCTTGTTTCCCACTGAACTGATTGCTGCACACACCTGTTTCAAATTTACCCACATGCATTTAAGCCACAGACATACACACTTCCTTGCGAAGTCTTATCGTTCCATACGGTCGTAATTCTAAGCGTTTTTCTCTGTGTTGGATTATCTGTGTATGACTCTGGACTGTGTACCCCGTTGACGATTCCTGCTTCCTGCCATTGCGACCATTCCCTGTCTATCGAACTGTTTCCCGGATTACCTACGTTGTTCCTGTTTTCTGGTGATTATTCTGGCCTGTTGACGATTCTAATAAGTGCTGCAAATGGATCCGCACGTCTCAGTCTGACTCCTTGTGACAGCAGGAGTAATCGATATTAAAATCACTGATAATTTTATTGAACTGTTCTGCTCTCAGGGCAGGAGTAATCGATATTAAAATCACTGATAATTTTACTGAACTGTTCTGCTCTCAGGGCAGCAGTATTCGATATTAAAATCACTGATAATTTTACTGAACTGTTCTGCTCTCAGGGCAGCAGTAATCGATATTAAAATCACTGATAATTTTACTGAACTGTTCTGCTCTCAGGGCAGCAGTAATCGATATTAAAATCACTGATAATTTTACTGAACTGTTCTGCTCTCAGGGCAGCAGTAATCGATATTAAAATCACTGATAATTTTACTGAACTGTTCTGCTCTCAGGGCAGCAGTAATCGATATTAAAATCACTGATAATTTTACTGAACTGTTCTGCTCTCAGGGCAGGAGTAATCGATATTAAAATCACTGATATTTTTACTGAACTGTGCTGCTCTCAGGGCAGGAGTAATCGATATTAAGATTATTGGTCCGCTGGTTAGTCAGGTTATGCCATCCCCATTTCAAATGCATTTCCATTGTGCATTATTTGCTTTAACCCTTTATCACACAAGCCAAATACCACCTCAAGAAATTCCAATTTTTTTCCTAGAGCATCCCAAGTCCCCGCTTTGTACATTTAAATGTTTTCCCTATTCCATGGTTTCCTTGAATTACCTTAAGAAACAATTTTAAAACACCTGGTTTAAACCAATCCTGTTCCTGGAGATCTACCTTCCTACTAAAATCAGGTTCAGACTTAATCAAACAAACATTAACCAGCTAATTAAGATCTTCAAGAACACTTGATAATTACAGACATGTTTGTTTAAACAGGATTTGAGCTGGACTCTAAGAATACAGTGTTCTAAGAAAAAAAAATATTATAACTGATTGGTTGCATATATGTGACCACAAAACCAGTCATAAGGTTAAATTTTACAAAACTGAGATGTATACATCATATGAATACTCAATAAATAAGCTTTCTATTGATGTATGGTTTGTTAGGATAATACAATATTTGGTCGAGATACATCTATTTGAAAATCTGGAATCTGAGGGTGCAAAAAAAATCAAAATACTGAGAAAATCACTTTTAAAGTTGTCAAAATTAGGTTCTTAACAATGTATTTTACTAGTCAAAAATTACATTTTGATAGGTTTACAGTAGGAATTTTACAAAAAATCTTAATGTAACATGATCTTTACTTAATTTTCTAATGATTTTTGACATAAAAGAAAAATCAATAATTTTGATCCATGCAATGTATTTTTGGCTATTGGTACAAATATACCCCAGCGACTTAAGACTGGTTTTGTGCTCCAGGGTCACATATATTTTGCTTGCAATTAATAATAATAATAATGCTCTGTAACAATACATTGTTTTTTTCTCAGGACACCGAGACCAGAATAGGAAAGAAACAAAAACTCTGGTCATATTCACTTTGTATCAGCAGCTTCCTGATGAGGTAAAAAAAAGAAAAAGAAAAAAGTTTCTGTTACAATTCATATGTTTGCCACATAGTTAATATTTCTATTTGTACAGCATTATTGCATTTGATTTTATTGCCAAAGTATTTACCTTTTCCAAGTTCTTTTTTTATCACTTTCTTTCTTTTTTTCATGACTACCAGTGTAAATTGAAACCAAATTCTTTATGCATTTCAATTGCAGGAACAATTCTGAAGACACCAAGAAACTGGCTTTGGCAAGGCAACCTATGGCCTTGGTTTAAAGGGAGCATGTTCAAATTTGTTGACTAGTGTCTTAAAGAAATAAAGAACTTAAAAACCTCTAGGAATGATGATATCAACCAGTTAAAACTACAGCAGTTTAATGATGCATCTTTGCTATACCATTTTGTTGTGAAATGTTTCTGGATTTAATTCACTGGATTTATTTGTAATTGAATAAAAAAGAAATAAATGACATAATTAAACTTGATTATTTTATTTTAATATTGGACCCGTAAACATCATTTTCAATCAACATTTTTCATTTTGTTCTTACACAAATCTGTGCAACAGACATTGAATGATACAACATTAACAGCACAAAAAAACAAACAAAAACAAAACCATTTGCTATTTTTTTAAATTACAAGTCTTAAATTCTCTGCAAATTACCTATGAGAACATTAAGTGACTGCACAAAAATTGACACTGGGACATTTTACGATTATTTTTACGTATCACCAAGTCAACTCTGTCAGAGAAGCTCTATTCGGATGATAGCAACATACAGTATGTAAAAATATATTTACATGGCACCTCAGTGATATTCAATTTATCAGCAGTGGGGAAGCAAGATGTGTGATCATATAAACTCAGAAACGCACTGCTCACATGGCCAGTAGAATGGTTGTCTGCTATAAATTAAATGTTGTATGCTTGGAATAATAAGAATAAATTCAAATTTAATAATATACTATTTTAAAAAATCTAAATCAAGTGAATTTTGCTTAAAACTAGTTAAATTATTTGCCAGAGGGGTAAGGAAATTGTACTTAAAACAAGGTTATTTTTCTTACCCCACTGGCAGATAATTTTATTTATTTTAAGCAAAATGCACTTAACCTTTGTATTGATCAATAATTTTAATGATTGATGATTACTTATAAGAACCGCATACGCATGTTTGACAAATATGGATTTTTTTGTACTTACACACATTCTAAATTTCAGTCGTAGGAAAAAATATAAAACCTTTCCTACGTATTGTTGATAAATGAGGGCCCTGGATTTTCAGAAAAGCTTGTATTTGTTAAGTACTGCAGTCTCTGGGGGGGATAAATAATTTTGATTGCAAATGTAATTGTAGGCCTATATACATATTTTAAAATTGTACTGTATCCATGTTACTGCCATAATTATGACCAATTTCAACCCATTTCACTCACTGTGCTGCAGCAGTTATGAAATATTGTTTTTGTAAATACTTTCTAGCATTTCAGTACTTTTTTTTCAGTAATAAATATGCATGCAAATTACAGCAAAGTACAACAGTTAGCATATGGTGTTAAACAGTGGACAAAAAGGAAAACAGTTAATTTTGAATTGATTTCCTCAGACAGCAACTTAATGAACACATGAAAAACAGTAGGCCGGGGATATTTATGAGGGTGGTGGAAGGAAAATTACCAACATTCTGGATTTGCATGGCAATAAAATCACAGACTAACGCCTGTAAATGTTGAAAGTCGCTTACGTCACCATGAGAACCAATTACCATCTGAATGTGGCTATTACGTGCTTTTATCAATTGGGACCAAATATACACAATTTTTTCATTGATCTCCATTTTGGACTCTGCAGCATCAGATGCCTCTTCAGTGTTAGCTCCTGTGATTTGTCCAATTTCTGCCATCTCCTCCAGGTAACTGAAAAATTAAATAAAAGACAAATCAATAATACAGAAATTGTCTGATTTATAAAAGTAATGATTTTAAAAAAACTTGAATGCAGATTTACTACAATAAAACTAGTAAAAATGAACGGAAAAAATATACCAAAATATATCAATATAGAAAATACCTATTCAGTACTTCTGTCCTGAGAGCAGCACGCAGTTTAGTAAAAATATTTTAACATTGATTACTCCTGCCCTGAGAGCAGAACAGTTCAGTAAAAATATCAGTAATTTTAATATTGATTACTCCTGCCCTGAGAGCAGAACAGTTCAATAAAAATATCAGTAATTTCAATATTGATTACTCCTGCCCTGAGAGCAGAACAGTTCAATAAAAATATCAGTAATTATAATATTGATACTCCTGCCCTAAGAACAGAAAAGTTCAGTAAAAATATCAGTAATTTTAATATTGATTACTCCTGCCCTGAGAACAGAACAGTTCAATAAAAATATCAGTAATTTCAATATTGATTACTCCTGCCCTGAGAGCAGAACAGTTCAATAAAAATATCAGTAATTATAATATTGATACTCCTGCCCTAAGAACAGAAAAGTTCAGTAAAAATATCAGTAATTTTAATATTGATTACTCCTGCCCTGAGAACAGAAAAGTTCAGTAAAAATATCTGTAATTTTAATATTGATTACTCCTGCCCTGAGAGCAGCACGCAGTTCAGTAAAAAACGCTTTAACGAACTTATAGAGTACGTTAAACTCCTGAGAGTGGCGCTAATGCTAACGCAAACTGATGAAACATAACAGAGATTTGAGTTTTGTTTTCGCTCATATCGGTTTCACAGACAGCGTGGTCACATTAGAAAAGCATGTTTTACTACATTTAACCCATAAGCAGCTTTGGTGCGATCGACTGATGAAGCATTCAAACGAAAATGCATAGGATATGATCGTATTGTTCCCTAGTTATCTTAGTTAACGACACACATGTTGATTTTTTTTATAAATACATGGTAAATTCACTTACCTTGCAATAAATGAGACACACGAAGCGTTAATAACGTATTAGTGATGGGTCGTTCTTGAACGATTCGTTCATTTTGAACGAATCTTTAATGTGACTCGGGAAGAACGAGTCGTCTTGGGAGTGATTCGTTCAGTCGCGCATGCGCAATTGCGCAACTATGAACGAACGACTCAAACCCGAAAGACTCGAGAGATGAACTAATCAATTCTGTTTCCGGCTCCAGCAGCATAGGTAAAGCGTATAGGGCTGTCACGTGATGAACGATCGACTCAAACCCGAAAGACTCGAGAGATGAACGAATCCATTCTCTTTCCGGCTCAGCAAGATAGGTTAAGCGTATGGGGCTGTCACGTGATGAACGAACGACTCAAACCCGAAAGACTCGAGAGATGAACTAATCAATTCTGTTTCCGGCTCCAGCAGCATAGGTTAAGCGTATGGGGCTGTCACGTGATGAACGAACGACTCAAACCCGAAAGACTCGAGAGATGAACCAATCAATTCTGTTTCCGGCTCCAGCAGCATAGGTTAAACGTATGGGGCTGTCACGTGATGAACGAACGACTCAAACCCGAAAGACTCGAGAGATGAACGAATCCATTCTCTTTCCGGCTCAGGCAGCATAGGTTAAGCGTATGGGGCTGTCACGTGATGAACGAACGACTCAAACCCGAAAGACTCGAAAGATGAACGAATCCATTCTGTTTCCGGCTCCAGCAGCATAGGTTAAGCGTATGGGGCTGTCACGTGATGAACGAACGACTCAAACCCGAAAGACTAGAGAGATGAACTAATCAATTCTATTTCCGGCTCAGATCGCGTTAGTTAAGTTAATATGGGGCTGTCACGTGATGAACGAACGACTCAAACCCGGACAGATAGGAGTGAGGCAGTTAATCATAGACTGAAGACCCAGGTAAAAAATTAATTAGTCTCTTATGTTTCTAATAGCATTATAGTTTTGTCTTGTTTGTAGTGTGATCAACGTTTGTATAAGCAGTACATGTGTTATGGAAGTAACACGTAGCTTTTTTATTATATTTTGGTAAAATGAACGGAATGAACGAAATGACTCGAAAAAAGATTCGTTCATTTTGCTGAACGAGACTCAAAGATCCGAGTCGGTAAAATGATCCGAACTTCCCATCACTATAACGTATCTGTCTGAAGGATTTCCCTCTTCAAGTCCAAATTTCCTGACCCCGCCTCTGCTTCAATTTCATTGGCTGAATCTGTTAACCAATCATTTTCCTTTCTGCCCTCAGAACATGTTTGAGTAAGCAAAACTCCCATCTGCCATCAATGACTGACTTGAAGAATCAATGTGAGAAGACTCAAAGAATGGAGTTTTAGATTTGTATTTTATTTACAACACTGTATAATTAAAAAATACATAATGAAGGTCAAAGACACATTATTGAGCTCCATGATCTAACCACACAGATGTGCACAGACTTTGTGGCATTTCTGAAAACTTTATCTGAATTCTGTTCAACAAATGAAACAAGTAAATCTTACCTGCTATTTTGCGTGCACTTAAAAAAAATACAAAAAATAGTCAAAAACTTGTTTTACACTAGAATATCAGTGTAGTTGAACATCTGAAGTTTGTAGTGCTCTCAGAGGAAAACAGTTTGAAGGGACTCAAGGGAAACAGGGCAGGATTCATCTTTTGAGAAGGTTTGAGATCACTACAAAAATGACAATAACAAAACAAAACAAAAATCATATCAGGAGCATGTCAGTATACAGTCATAGACTCTAGCATTTGTACTAATGTAAAAAAGGACATATCTGAGAAACTAATAATTATCGTTTGGCACTACTAATAAACGTGATGTAAAAATACATTCAGTGTAAGCACTCATATTACTTTTACACCATACTCTTATATAATAAAATAAATAAATAAATAAATATGATTCTACAGTCATAAACATATCGTCATAAATGCATCTTACCGTCATAAATGATCATTTCTAGAACATTAAAAATATCCTGGCATCATGAGAGATGCAATGCTATCAAACGTACTTCATAATGTTTCATTTGAAATAGTCAGGAATTATAGTTTAGAATAAGTCTAACTAGTAAAATGAGTGACCATATGAGTGGCATATCAAGCCGACCTGCTGAGAGATCTTCACGCCGGCGAGGAAGTTGACATTAATGACCTGTGTCGTACCGCTGATCTTGCCCTTCGTGCCACCAAGGAGACGGCCCGTGCCATTGGGCGGTCCATGGCAGCCATGGTGGCGGCGGAGAGGCACTTGTGGCTGACCCTGTCCGATATGATTACAAGAGAGAGAGTGCGGGTTCTACAGCCGCTACTTCATCGTTCCAAAGAAGGATGGAGGCTTGCATCCTATTTAAGATCTTCGCCGGTTGAACCCAGCAGTTATGAAGCTGAAGTTCAAAATGTTAACTCTCAGTCAGATCATGTCTCAAATCAGGTCCGAGGACTGGTTTGTCACGATAGATTTGAAAGACGCATACTTCCATGTCTCCATCCTTCCTCGTCACAAGAAGTTCCTGAGGTTTGCTTTCAGGGGCAAAGCATACCAATATTGCGTTCTTCCTTTCGGCCTGGGATTCTCACCCAGCACTTTCGCGAAGTGTGTGGATGCAGCTCTGGCACCTCTGCATCTCCGGGGCATCTGCATGCTGAACTACATAGACGATTGGCTGATTTTAGCCCAATCAGAGCAGTTGGCGGAAATCCGCTTTGCACAATCAAGGTCACGTGGCGATGCCTACGTGCCTTAGACATGTGGAAGAAACCTTGGTTCTTGTCTCAGGGTCCGGTGTTGGGAACTCCTTGTCGCCGTGTCACACTAGTGACGGATGCATCTCTCGCCAGTTGGGGAGCGGTCACGAGTGACCGCTCAGCCCGTGGCCTGTGGAATGCTGACCATAACGGATGGCACATCAACTGTCTAGAGATGTTGGCAGTGTTCCATGTTGGCAGTGTTCCATGCAGTGTTCCATTCCAAGACACTTCCTCCCAGACCTGAGAGGCGGCCATGTGTTGGTGTGCACCGACAACACAGTGGTGGTCTACTACATCAACCACCAGGGGAGTCTGCATTTGCGCCCCTTGAACAAGCTAGTGCACCAGATCCTTGTGTGGTCCCAGGACAAACTCCTTTCACTGAAAGCAGTTCACATTCCTTGGCATCTCAATTGGGGAGCATACATCCTGACGAGGCAGGGGCTGAGGCACGGGGAATGGAGACTTCACCCAGAAGTAGTGAATCAGATCTGGAAAGTCTTTGGTCAGGCCCAGGTGGACCTTTTTGCTACTCAGGTGATATCGCAATGTCCCCCCTGGTACTCTCTGACTCATCCAGCTACACTTGGACTGGATGCTATGGTACAGACGTGGCCGAGGCTACGTCTGTACATCTTTCCCCCTGATTGCTCTGCTCCCAGGAGTTCTGGAGAGAGTTCGCTGAGACGGGGTCAGTCTACTATTAGTAGCCCCGTATTGGCCGGGTCGAGTATGGTTCTCGGACCTAGTGGCCCTTCTGGACGGCCCTCCATGGAGGATTCCCGATGGACATTGGAAGCTTAATTGCATGTGCCCAGTTCGTGCACTGGATGCCTATGTCCACAGAGCTGCCCTGTGGCGTACGACAGACCAGCTGCTGGTATGTTACGGCAAACCCAAGAGGGGTTTGCCGGCCGCTAAGCAAACTTTGAGCAGATGGATCGTTGATGCCATCTGCTCCGCCTACAAGTCCTCTTGTCTCCCCGCGCCGCTGGGAGCCAAAGCTCACTCTACCTGAGCTATGGCTGCTTCCAAAGCTCTTCTCTCTGGTGTCCCTCTTCAGGACATCTGTAATGCAGCAGGATGGTCCAGGCCCCTCACTTCTATGAACTTGACCTCAGCGAGTCAAGATTATTTATACAGCGCTTTTTACAATACAAGTTGTGTCAAAGCAACCTTACAGTATTAAAATAATTAAGTAAAATGTCAATAATAATGCAATAGTTCCATATTGCAACAAAGTCAAATTGGGGAGGACTCATCTGGTTCCCATGGCCTTGTGCCGGTGGCCGTTTAGGGTAGGAGTTCTTTCTTGATGATCTGTCTCTGGGGCTCATCTAGTTGACACGGTATCCGCTGACATTCGGCTGTAGGTGTTGATCCACCATCTGCTCTTGGTTTGGACTGGATCCAGGGGACTGCAGTGACCATCTGATCTGGATACGGACTGGATCTGGTGGCTATGGTGACCTGGGAATAAGAAACAAACAGACTAATATTAATGTAGATGCAAGAGTTCCAAGTTGCCACAAAATCAGAATGGAGAGGACTCATCTGGTTTTCGCTGTCTTGCATCGATGGCCGTCTAAGTGATGAGGTCTTCACTGATGATCTGTCTCTGAGGCTCATCTAGTTGATGCGGTCTCTGCTGACATTCATGGCTGTAGAGGATATCTCTGGGTGTTGATGGGCACGGACTAGATCCGGGGGACTGCCTCCCAAACAGTGTTAGGTAGATTGTTCCAGAGTTTGGGCGCTATGTGAAAAAGATCTGTCGCCCGCAGTTGATTTTGATATTCTAGGTACTATCAAATTGCCAGAATTTTGAGAACGCAACGGACGTGAGGGACTATAATATGTTAATAGCTCGCTCAAGTACTGTGGAGCTAAACCATTCAGGGCTTTATAAGTAATTAGCAAGATTTTAAAATCTATACGATGTTTAATAGGGAGATAGTGCAGTGTTGACATAACTGGGCTAATATGGTCATACTTTCTGGTTATAGTCAGAACTCTAGCTGCTGCATTTTGGACCAGCTGGAGTTTGTTTATTAAGTGTGCAGAACAACCACCCAGTAAAGCATTACTATAATCTATCCTTGAGGTCATGAACGCATAGATTAACGTTTCTGCATTTGACATCGTGAGCATAGGTCGTAATTTCGATATATTTTTTAGATGAAAAAATGCGGTTTTGCAAATGCTAGAAATGTGGCTTTCAAAGGAAAGATTGCTATCGAATAGCACACCTAGGTTCCTGACTGATGACGACGAATTGACAGAGCAGTCATTGAGTATTAGACTGTGATTTAGTTTATTACATGCAGAGGTTTTAGGTCCAATAATTAACACCTCTGTTTTTTCAGAATTTAGCAGTAAAAAATGTCTTGCCATTCAATTTTTTATTTCAACTATGCATTCTGTTAGTTTTTCAAATTGGTATGTTTCGCCGGGCCGTGAAGAAATATAGAGCTGCGTATCATCAGCATAACAGTGAAAGCTAACACCATGTTTCCTGATGATATTTCCCAAGGGTAACATATAAAGTGTAAAAAGTAATGGCCCTAGTACTGAGCCTTGAGGTACTCCATACTGCACTTGTGATTGATATGATACCTCATCATTCACTGCTACGAATTGATGCCGGTCAGATAAGTACGATTCGAACCAAGCCAGTGTACTACCACTAATGCCAACATAATTTTCAAGTCTATTTAAAAGAGTATTGTGGTCAATAGTATCAAACGCAGCACTAAGATCCAGTAGCACTAATAGAGAGATGCATCCACGATCGGATGACAGGAGAAGATCATTTGTGACTCTAATAAGAGCAGTCTCAGTACTATGATACAGTCTACAACCTGACTGAACATCATCACAGATACCATTTTTCTCTAAGAAAGAACACAATTGTGAGTAACCCAAGACATTTGTTTTAGTAAGAGTTTCTTATTGTATCTATGGGGTAATAATTAGACTGTGGCTGTCATAAGCTCACAAATGCGGCTTTACCGAGCTCAACAGCTCTGGCCAGAGCAGATATAAATGGAACGCTATTGGCTATTCAAAAGACGTGGGCGGGGCTGGGCCATATGTTTTCGTTTCAGTTAAAATAACGTCACCACATAGAATATGCTGCGTGTTTCAAGACACTTCAGTGGACCTTTAAAGAAAGTACTGTACATAAGCACACATGATTAACCCCTTAAGGTCGTAATCTCGGTACCAGGATAAGAATTGCATTATCGCATGTGGATTTTAGTATTGATTTACAGTCTGTACTTTAAAGTGTAAAAAAGGTAAAGGTAAGACGTATATAAACTGCTAAAATCATGAATCAAGACTCTTCTTGACCACTCCTACAAGTGGCCTTGGCTACTTGGAATCATTTGAATTTATGAGATGTTGATGCTCTAAAATTGGAAGCTGGAATAAGAAGAACTCTTAAATTTGAATAATTATGTGAATTCTGTCCAATAAATAAGTAATATCTATACTGTATACTGGACACAAAGTCATATACCGCAGCATTGACCTGAGTGTCCAAATGCTTTATTTATTTTATGACACTTATCAAGTCATACACCTGTCAGCTTTATTAATTCATTAACTGCATTGCTTTATGAGCCAAGCACAAACAACAAGCCCAAAGATGCTTAGTAACCATCACTTATTTGGTGAACAGAGCTGGGTAGATTGTTTAACTGTAGTCTGTGATTCCAAATTACAAAAATTCTAGTTAGTAACATCCATTACTTTACACATTGTAGGTAATATAAACAGACTACTTTTTTTTTTTAATTGATGTTATACATTTCATTTTTCAAATTGATTTTATATAGGATAATATTGCTTTGCATGAGCATGTAAATTAAACACAGCATGCCCAGTGGTCACAAAGGTAAATGTAAAAAATACATAAGATCTTAACAAAAAAAAAGAAAAAAAAAAAAAAAAAAAAAAGATTTATAATACAGAAACAATAAAATGGCAATCACCTTCATTTTAATCTTTAAAAAATTGTCTTTTAACCCAGTGATCAGTATAGATATGTTGTTTTAATAAATACATGAGATGTCAATACTTTGTAAATAGGGTTTTATTTGTTAAAATGTGCAAGTATAACAGATTATTACTGTATTTTAAAAAGTACAGTATACTAAATTATATCAAAAATTCATTTAAAAGTGTAGGCTAAAGTGAAAAAAGTCTAGGTGTCTCAAATCTCAGTAACTATAAAGTTTATCATCTAGAATTGGTTTTCTATGTAGGTTTCAAATACACAGTTAAAATTTTTAGCTTTAAATTTTATGCAGCATAATTCAGGTAAATGCAATCTTGCACTCTTAAGATATGATAGCTGACAGACATATGAAAGCCTAATATTACTGGCACTCTGAAACAGTATACATTCATTACCATCACCAAGCATAAGGATGTATTTAAACAATTCAGTTAAATAAAAGTTCATGCCACAAGATTTAAGCATTGTCATTTTCATTTTTGCTAAAGTAGACAAAGACATTTACATGAATTCAGTGAAAATAATTGTATCTGTGCACAAACTAACATTTATTCTTTAAATTTCTTAAAAGGTTTCCTGGACCTCATTTTCATATAAAAGTCCTTTTTAAGTGTCTGTACTTTATCAAAGTATTTTTCTTTCACAACATTACAAAGCATAATACTGAACCTTTTACTGCACTACATTTCATATTAAATATCATTAAATACATAATTACAATTTTCTATTACTTTCTTACTTTTACTCAAAAGCAATTCAAAGATTTTTTTGAGTACAGGAAATTACTGAATTTTTAATGTTCCCTTCCGGAGGGAACTCTACGCTGCGTCCTGGTTAGGACACTTTGGGAACTGCATTCAGCGTGACCGGTTCTGAAGCTCTTATAAAACAACGGCAATGAACTTGACATTGACCGGCGCCAGCCCATGACGTCATTAACAAGGCGCCTACTAGTATAAAAGGGCGCTTGTGAATACAGCAACCTTCTTTTTGTTCTTCAGATCACCTTGTTCTAAGCGTGAGTATGATGGCAATGTCCGGAGGTAAGCAATTTAGGAAGTGTGCTGATCCGTGTCCGCGGAGTCTGACACCGGATGATTCGCACGATTTATGCGTGATATGTTTGGGTGAGCAGCATGCGCGCTCCGTCCTTGAGGGGTCGGAGTGCGTACACTGTGAGAGCTTTTCTATCAAAAAGCTCCGCTCTCGTTTGTCCTTATTCTCGAGGGGATCAGGACATCCGCCTCCCCCACGCGGCTCTGGTCCCGCGGCAGCTGAGGCTGCCCGGCGGCTGAGATCGTGGGGTTCGCAGGTGGAGCTCGCTGACGAGTTTCAGAGAGGCGTGTCTCTCTCGCGCTCGTCAGCGGGAGACGAGGGCGCGCTGCTGGATGAGGATGTGTTGTCTCTCACATCCTCAGATCCAGCGGCGAGTGTGCTGTTGACTGCTAGCCAGGGCGAGCAGGAAGAGGCTGAGATGGGCGAAGATGAGTCTTTTGAGCCCATCCAGCCCTCCTGCCCCGCGTATGAGGAGCTGATGGACGTCATGGGGCGCGCCGCCGCGAGGTTAGATCTGCCGTGGCGGCGCGCGCAGAAAGAGGTCTCTCACGGCAGGCTTGGTGAGAGATATCTTCCTGGCCATGTCAGGCCACCTCCTTTGAGCCTCCCATTCCTTCCCGACCTCCATGCTGAGGTCGAGAAGGCATGGGATAAACCTTACTCGGCCCGCATTCCCAGACATCAGCATGTCAATTATGCTGACGTCCAGGGAATGTGCGAGCACGGGTATGTGTCGATGCCCCAGGTGGAAGATACCCTGGCTGCGTATCTTTCCTCGGGAGGGACGTCGACACTCACGGCTCCAACCCTGCCGAATAAGCCGCTCAAGGAGACATCGCGGCTGAACGGCAGGGCATACGCGACAGTAGGTCAGGCTGGTGCCGCCCTGCACACTGTAGCGCTGTTGCAGGCGTACCAGGCCGACCTACTAAAAGATCTGGACCAGGGCCTGGGGCTTTCCCCGGAGGAGATGACTGAGCTGCGCCGCACCACTGATCTCTCTCTGAGAGCCACCAGACAGACAGCCACCGCCGTTGGTCTCGCTATGTCTGCTTTGGTGGCCACAGAGAGACATCTGTGGGTGAACCTGACGGGCATCGGGGAGAAAGAGAAGCGTTTTCTCCTCGATGCCCCGGTTTCGCCTTCCGAACTTTTCGGCACGTCTGTACAGACGGTGGTGGAGAAGTTCAGGGAGGCGAAGGCGCGCTCAGCGGCCTTTAAGTCCTTCATCCCTCGCCGGTCCACGCCCGCACCCGACCAGCATAGACAGCCTGGCCCGTCCTGGCCCCAGGGCCGTAGACAGGGCCAGGTGGCTAGTGTGGCCGCTCGAGGCCCTCCACCTCCACGGAGTAGGTCTCAGAGGAGGCGCGATGCGCGGCGTAGGAAGCCGGATCTCAGGGAGACGATCCAGCGCCGGCGTCAAAGCAGGCAGGAGTCGGGTACCTCAGGTCCCTCCCTTTCGCCCCTCGCGCCCGCTCGGCCGCCTGCCTTTCTGTCCTACTCCTAGACTCCGGGGCCGGGCCTATGATGAAGTTACTAACGCATTCTGACAGGCCCGGTATACGAACTGACATATCTGGGTGTTATATGTGTGTGTACATGTTTGTCTTCCAGCTCCGCTTGGGTGAGACTTAGTTTGGGCTCCTTAATCTGAGCCCCCTGGTCCCCGAATGCCAAGTGTAGTTAGGTCTCCCCTCTTCCTGAGGTAGTGTCTGGACCTCCACTTCTGTTAACTCCTGTGGGGTTAGAAGCGTTGTTAGGCTCCCCTAAGCAAGCACCACCGAGTGTTTCTCGCCCGGAGCCTCCGCCGTTGGAGCTCAATGTGGCAAACCTGCATACGCATGTTCACCCATCCACTGGGGCAGCAGTCTACCCCGTCCCGTGGTAAGAGTCTCTCCAGACTCCGCTCGTCTGAGTGTGAAGACCGGGAGGTTGGGTAGGTTCCCCACCCTTAGAAGATAGGTGCAACCCAGGGTTGAGCGCATGGGCTGCCTCTATTGGTGAGTCAGTGCACTATAGGCCCCGCTCCCCAGGGCCCTGTCAAAAGGGAAAGAAAGAAGTTTCTTTAGTGAGAGAGGGCAGTTTAGGAACCCCCCTAAGAAGGTGAAGCCCTAAGTGTAGGGATTTTCAGGCCTCCTCTCTCTGAGAGTTGTGCCGACAAGATTCCCCTTCATGCAGGCTCTTGTTTAGGCTGATTTCTCACAAGCTCTATCAGCTAGCACTTAGGGGTGTGAGTGTAGTGGGGCTCCCCTCATTAGCATGAGTTCTGTTGGTTAGCACCCCCTCTCCCAGACTGTCCTGCAACGGTGAGCGTTGTCAGGGTGTTGCAGGCTTCCTCTCGATCGAGAGTTCTTCTGTATTGAGCCTCCGCTCTTCGCTGCTGCTGTTCAAGACCTCCTTTCGCCTAGTGGCGTCATGATGTAGGTCGGGCCATTGGTCTTCCCCCACGGTTTAGACCTAGAATGCTTAGACGCGTTCCCCTGTTTTGAGAACCGTCCAGTTGCAGCCTTCGCTCCCCTCAGTGCTCCGCTGACAAGTACATACTTGTGGTTTTTAGCTGGTAGGCCTGCTAGGCCTCGCTAACTGCCGGCTATGTGCTTTGTGCTCTTTGCCTAAGCCCAGTATTGTAAGGCTCTTTTCGTTCAGACTTGAAGCCTCCTCTCCACAGTATCCTGTGAGGTAGGTTCATGTACTTGTAGCGTTGAGTGTAGCCAGGTCTCCCCTCAGTGGGGTTTCACCGAGACCTCCACTTTTGAGCATCTCTCTCGCTAGAGACTACTAGACTGCTAGACTACTAGAATACCGCTCACCAAGACCGAGTGTTGTCAGGCTTTTTTCTCTCTGTAAGATTCGTTTCAAAGCCTCCACTCTACGGGGCCCCTGCTTTCTGCATTTAGGCCCTGCTGTGAGTCCTGGTATTCTCTAAAGCGTTGAGTGTAGCTAGGTCTCCCCTCACTAAAAATATTTGGGTGAGATCTCCGCTCCATAGAGCTAGGAGATTGAGCGTTGCTAGGTTTCCCCTCATCCGAGGGTCTCTGTGAAGCCTCCGTTCCCCTGAAGCTCCGCTCCGGGTACTTTCTGACGTGAGTGTAGCTAGATCTCCCCTCACTGTATATTTAGTATGAGATCTCCACTCTGTAGAGCTGGGAGGTTGAGCGTTGTCAGGTGTTCCTCTCATTCTGAGAGTCTCTATGAAGGCCTCCGTTCCCCAGAAGCTCCGTTTTTAGTACCTCCAAGCGTGAGTGTAGCCAGGCCTCCACTCGTAAAGAGCTGGCGGATGGAGCATGTTGGGGCTTCCCCTCTGGTGAGGCCCCCGTTCTCCAGAAGCTCCGCTTCCAGTCTTTCCCTCCAGGCGTGAGTGTAGTCAGGTCTCCCCTCACGAAGGGTTATTGAGAACTCCACTCCTAAAAGCTAGTGGATTGAACGTTGTCAGGTTTCCTCTCTTTCTGAGAGTCTTCTGTGAAGCCTCCGTTCTCCAGAAGCTCCGCCTTCAGTACTTTAGCCGTGAGTGTAGCCAGGTCTCCCCTCACTAGAGGGGCTCTTTTGAGACCTCCACTACTGAGAGTTAGTGGATTGAACGTTGTCAAGGTTTCCTCTCCTTAGAGAGTCTTCTGTGAAGCCTCCGTTTTCCAGAAGCTCCGCCTCTGTACTTACAAGCATGAGTGTAGTCAGGTCTCCCCTCACACAAGGGTTTATGTTTGAGACCTCCACTCTTACAGAGCTCCGAAGCTCCAGGCTTTGCTATCGCCTGTGATAATTATATGGTGTTTCCCTCGCTACTCTCTAGGCACCTTCTCAAACCCACAACAGTGGAGAGTACTCACGCGAAGCTTTGAGCACTCCTTAAAAACCCACGTGAAGTGGTAAGTGCACACGCAAGTCCTTGGGCACTTTCTAAAATCCACATGAGTGGTAAAGACTCCCCCCTGAAGGTTGGGTTCTTTTCTAAAATCCTGTATGGTATGGGTTACGCAGTATTTCTCCGTTCCCATTCTAGAGTTGGTTCTAAACACCCCTGGGTGGTTACAACTCCACTGCAGATAGCACTACCTATAGGTTTGAGTGCCGCTAGGCTTCCTCTCATCTAGAGAGTCTTCCTGCAGAAGCCTCCACTCTTCCTAAAGGGAAAATAAGTTTGGGCGTGAGTGTAGCCAGGTCTCTCCTCACTTAGAGCGTTGAGGCCTCCACTCGTAAAGAGCTGGCGGATTGAGCGTGTCGGGGCTTCCCCTCTGGTGAGGCCCCCGTTCTCCAGAAGCTCCGCTTCCAGTCTTTCCCTCCAGGCGTGAGTGTAGTCAGGTCTCCCCTCACGAAGAGTTATTGAGATCTCCACTCCTAAGAGCTAGTGGATTGAACTTTGTCTAGGTTTCCTCTCCTTAGAGAGTCTTCTTTGAAGCCTCCGTTTTCCAGAAGCTCCGCTTCCAGTACCTCTAGGCGTGAGTGTAGCTAGGTCTCCCCTCACTGAAGGGTTATTTGAGACCTCCACTCCTAAGAGCTAGTGGATTGAACGTTGTCAGGTTTCCTCTCTTTTTAGAGAGTCTTCTGTGAAGCCTCCGTTCTCCAGAAGCTCCGCCTCTGTACTTACAAGCGTGAGTGTAGTCAGGTCTCCCCTCATACATGGGTTATGTTTGAGACCTCCACTCTTACAGAGCTCCGAAAGAGGAGCTCCAGGCTTTGCTGTCGCCTGTGATAATTATATGGTGTTTCCCTCGCTACGCTCTGGGCACCTTCTCAAACCCACAATAGTGGTGAGTACTCACGCGAAGCTTTGAGCACTCCTTAAAACCCACGTAAAGTGGTAAGTGCACACGCAAGTCCTTGGGCACTTTCTGAAATCCACATGAGT
Source organism: Garra rufa (assembly GCF_049309525.1). Lineage (NCBI taxonomy): Eukaryota > Metazoa > Chordata > Actinopteri > Cypriniformes > Cyprinidae > Garra > Garra rufa. The sequence continues at coordinate 23,033,443 of NC_133367.1, read as the reverse complement.
GGTAAAGATTCCCCCCGAAGGTTTGGTTCTTTTCTAAAATCCTACACGGTATGGGTTACGCAGTATTTCTCCGTTCCCATTCTAGAGTTGGTTCTAAAAACCCCTGGGTTTTTCCAACTCCACTGCAGACAGCACTATTTATAGGATCGAGTGTCGCTAGGCTTCCTCTCATCTAGAGAGTCTTCTTGCAGAAGCCTCCACTCTCCTTAGAACTCCACTTAGGTGGTTCTATTGCTTAGGCTCCTGGAGCCTCATGGATCACCTCCAGTGTTGAGTGTAGTTAGGTCTCTGACCTCCACTCCCAGAGTTCCCCGTAAGCACAGAGTGTTGCTAGGCTTCCTCTCGTTTAGAGAGTTTGTTTAGAGCCTCCGCTCTTCAGAACCCCCGCCTAGTATGAAGACTTAAGGGTAAGCTTCACTACTAGCGGTGAGTGTAGGTAGGCCTACTCTCGCTTAGAAGTATCAGGCCTCCACTCCTAGGAGTTCCGTGCTTGGGTGGCCAAGCTAGCTGTGACGTCGGCCCAAGTAGTGGGGAGTGATGTTCCTTCTTGACTCCTCAATCAGTCAGTTGTTCACTTACTCCTCAGCATGGCGGCGTGGGTATATCGTTCCCAAAGTGTCCTAACCAGGACGCAGCTTAGAGTTCCCTCCGGAAGGGAACGTCTCAGGTTACGTAGGTAACCCTAGTTCCCTGAGGACAGGGAACGAGACGCTGCGTCTCGTAGCCATGCATCGGGCCCCCACTTTCCATCAGACAAAAAGATGGTTGCTGTATTCACAAGCGCCCTTTTATACTAGTAGGCGCCTTGTTTATGACGTCATGGGCTGGCGCCGGTCAATGTCAAGTTCCTTGCCGTTGTTTTATAAGAGCTTCAGAACCGGTCACGCTGAAGGCAGTTCCCAAAGTGTCCTAACCAGGACGCAGCGTCTCGTTCCCTGTCCTCAGGGAACGTCTCGGTTACGTATTGTAACCCTCGTTCCCTGAAGGAGGGAACGGAGACGTCTCGTCGGGACCGACGAATTGGGATATCGCCTGGATAGACCAATATACTTCGTGTGTATACAAACGAGCCAATGAATATTGGCATGCATGATTGCAGCCAGCTGCGGCTGATCACAGCGTGAGCATATAATACGCAGCAGGTGCATGCATCATCAAGGTTTCGCTGAGGAGCTGGGACAGGCCCGGCCGTACAGCGGTGGTACAGGAGCCTCGGCGACGGGACGAGACGTCTCCGTTCCCTCCTTCAGGGAACGAGGGTTACAATACGTAACCGAGACGTTCCCTATCAGTCGGTCCGTTCGACGTCTCGTCGGGACCGACGAATTGGGATCCCTAACAAAGCGCCGTGGCTGCTGTCCCTTCCAGTGTCCTGAGCGGGCCCCCTGGGACCCGTTACTGGCTTTGGCCAGGGGCTCGCATCAAGGAGAGTCAGTCACTGTATAACTCAGCACCATCTATTTCAGTGAAACTGAAGCACTGGGAATATGCGGAGCTCGCGTCCTTCCGATAGGAGGTTCGGAGCAAAACACATATAACTCGATTCCGGTTTATATGGAAGATTGGAGGTGATTGAACCCTCGTATACTGGTAGAAGTACTACCGGGGAAACACACAGCCTCTAGGGCGCAATGTGGAAATGTAAGAGATGCAATTGAGTCTCTACGTAGAGCCTAGCCCTCTATCGGTTCTGAAGGATTCATCGAGTGAGGGCCTGACGCCTGACGTTCCGCTACGTCGGCTGTCAAGCTAGCGGAGGAGCTCGACAGAGCTACTCTTAGGTTACTCTGGAGCAGTATAGCAAGCCGACCCGAGGCCCCTCTGTGCCTACCCGTTTGAGGTAAGAACACAGGAGGAAACTGTGTCTACACGAAGGCTATAGAACCTTGTGAACGTGTTAGGGGTCGCCCAGCCCGCCGCTCTACAAATGTCATTTAGCGAGGCGCCACGAGCCAATGCCCAGGAGGATGCGACACTCCTAGTCGAGTGAGCTCTCAGCCTGAGGGGGCAGGGCACACCCTGAACCTGATAGGCCAGGGTAATGGCATCCACTATCCAGTGGGCCATCCTCTGCTTGGAGACGGCATTCCCCTTCTGCCTGCCTCCATGACACACAAAGAGCTGGTCTGAGGTCCTGAAGCTTTGTGTCCGGTCAACGTAGCATCTAAGTGCTCGGACGGGGCAAAGCAAAGCTAGGGCTGGGTCTGCCTCCTCCGAGGGCAGCGCTTGCAGGCTCACCACTTGGTCCCTGAAGGGAGTCGTGGGAACCTTGGGCACATAACCTGGCCGGGGCCTCAGTGTTACCTGGGAATCCGCCGGGCCAAACTCTAGGCACGAATCGTTGACCGAAAATGCATGCAGGTCTCCTACCCTCTTGATGGAAGCCAATGCAAGCAGGAGCAGAGTTTTCATTGAGAGAAACTTCAGCTCAACTGACTGCAAAGGCTCAAAGGGAGCCTGCTGCAGTGCTGTGAGCACTAGCGACAGGTCCCAAGAGGGCACGGAAGGGGGCCTAGTGGGATTCAACCTCCTGGCTCCCCTAAGAAACCTGGTGACCAGGTCGTGCTTCCCTACCGACCTTCCTTCTATGAGGTCGTGGTTGGCAGCTATAGCAGCCACATAGACTTTAAGGGTTGAGGGGGACAGCCTACGCTCCAACCCTTGCTGCAAAAAGGAGAGCACGGTTCTGATCGGGCATCTTCGGGGGTCCTCTCCCCGGGAGGAACACCAATCAACGAACAGGTTCCATTTAAGGGCGTAGGCATGTCTAGTAGACTGCGCTCGCGCCGAAGTAATAGTGTCAACTACCCCTTGGGGTAGGTCACTTAGAACCTCCGCGTCCCGTCCAGGGACCAGACATGTAATTTCCAGAGGTCTGGACGCGGGTGCCATAAGGTGCCCCGTCTCTGAGTCAGAAGATCCTTCCTCAGAGGAATTTGCCAGGGAGGGGCTGTCGCGAGGAGCATGAGTTCGGGGAACCAGGTCCGAGTGGGCCAATAAGGGGCTACCAGAAGGACCTGCTCCTCGTCCTCCCTGATCTTGCACAATGTCTGTGCGAGAAGGCTCACTGGGGGAAACGCATATTTGCGGGGGCCCCGCGGCCAGCTGCATGCCAGTGCATCCGTGCCGAGTGTGCCCTCGGTCAGGGAGAAAAAGAGCTGGCAGTGGGCTGTCTCCGGGGAGGCGAACAGATCTACTTGAGCCTCGCCGAAGCGTCTCCAAATCAGCTGAACCGACTGGGGGTGGAGTCTCCACTCTCCGGGAAGCGCAGCTCGTGAGAGCTCGTCGGCCGCACGGTTGAGCAACCCGGGAATGTGAATGGCACGAAGCGACCTCAGATGCTTCTGACTCCACAAGAGGAGATGACGGGCGAGTTGCGACATGCGACGGGAGCGTAGACCGCCTTGCCGGTTGATGTACGCAACGGTCGCAATATTGTCTGTACGGACCAGCACGTGTTTGCCACGTAGGTGCCCCTTGAGGCGGAGCAGGGCGAGACGTACTGCAAGCAACTCGAGGCAGTTGATGTGCCAAGTCAGCTGGGGGCCCGTCCAAACCCCTGAAACTGCCTGTCCGTCGTACGTGGCTCCCCACCCGGTGGCGGAGGCATCCGTGTGAACCACAGCATGCCTGGAGACCTGTTCCATGGGTACTCCAGCCCGTAGGAATGAGAGGTCTGACCACGGGGTGAAAGTCTGGCGGCAAGCCGGAGTTATCTGAACCCGGTGAGAGCCGCGAAGCCACGCTCTCCTCGGGACTCGGCCATGAAGCCAGTGTTGAAGCGGTCTCATATGGAGCAGCCCGAGCGGTGTCACCGCCGAAGCTGCTGCCATATGCCCCAGGAGCCTCTGAAATTGTTTCAGTGGGACCGCTGTCCTGCTCTTGAATGTGTCTAGGCAGTTCAACACCGACTGAGCACGTTCCTGCGTGAGGCGTGCTGTCTGGCTGACCGAGTCCAGTTCCATACCGAGAAAAGAGATTCTCTGTGTTGGAGAGAGTTTGCTCTTTTCCCAGTTGACCCGAAGACCCAACTGGCTGAGGTGTGCGAGCACCAGGTCCCTGTGTTCGCATAACTGAGCCCGAGACTGTGCTAGGATGAGCCAGTCGTCGAGGTAGTTGAGAATGCGAATGCCCTGTTCTCTGAGGGGAACAAGGGCCGCCTCCGCGACCTTCGTGAAGACACGGGGGGAGAGGGACAGCCCGAAGGGCAGGACCTTGTACTGATATGCCATGCCTCCGAACGCGAACCGCAGAAAGGGTCTGTGGCGCGGAAGGATTGAGACATGAAAGTACGCGTCCTTCAGGTCGATCGCTGCAAACCAATCTTGGGGACGGACACATCTGAAAATGTGTTTCTGAGTGAGCATTTTGAACGGTAGCCTGTGAAGGGCCCTGTTCAAGACGCGCAGATCCAAGATCGGTCGAAGCCCGCCGCTTTTCTTGGGTACTATGAAGTACGGGCTGTAAAAGCCTGTCCTCATATCGGCTGGAGGGACCGGCTGTATCGCTTCCTTCGCCAGCAAGGAAGCGATCTCTGCACGCAAGATGGGAGCATCTGCGGCCCTGACAGAGGTGAAGTGAATCCCTCTGAACTTGGGAGGGCGCCGGGCAAACTGAATTGCATAGCCGGAAGTGATGGTCCGAAGGAGCCAGCAAGATGGGCTGGGAAGCTCTTTCCAGGCTCCCAGAAAATGAACAAGCGGCACAAGGGGGACCATCGGCGTACCCGCGGGGGAGCAGCGATGAGGGGGGCAGGGCCCCTGCCTCACAGTCTCGTTGCCGGACCGGGGCGGGGTCAGAGCGTCTGTATGTTGAGTGTGTGAGACGCTTACCTGCGAATGAGCCGATGGTGCGTGAGTAGTCCGTCTCGCCGTACTCTCGAACCGCCCATCGTCGCTCGCTGGCGAGGGGGGAGGACGGGTGAGGCGCAGGGATGACCTGCGCACTCCCCGTAGTCCCACATGGGGACCCAGAGATAGAGAAATTTGCTCTTTTGTCGAGTATTTGGGTACCACCGACCTGACGGTCGGTGGCGGGGAAAAAACAAACAAAAGATTCTCCGCCCGGCCCTCCTCCGGGGGAGGGAGTGGTGCGGTCACCATCTCCCGAAGAGCAGCATCCTCCATCTCTGGGTCGCCCGTCTCAGGGTCTCTTGCTCTTACGCTTCCCACTGGTCTTTGTGGGGGCCTGGACGGGCTGGGCGGCTGCCCGGCGACCGGCTCCACGGCGCCGTTGTGAAGGCTGCTGCGGTGGCTGCTGTGGAGCGGAGGCGGAAGCCGGGGGCCGCCCTCGGCGACGAGCAGACTGGGGTGCCGCCGGCGGACGGGTGGAGGCAGCAGCTGTACGCCGGGGCAGGATGTGACTGATGGCCTCAGTCTGCTTCTTGGCCGCGGAAAACTGCTGGGCGAAGTTCTCCACAGCGTCGCCGAAGAGGCCGGTCTGGGACACCGGAGCGTCGAGGAACCTGGTCTTATCACAGTCCCTCATATCAGCCAGACACAGCCAGAGATGGCGTTCCTGGACCACCATTGTGGACATGGCACGACCCAGAGACCGCGCGGTCACCTTCGTCGCACGTAGCGCGAGGTCCGTGGCGATACGAAGTTCACGGAGAACTTCTGGGTCGTGACCACCCTCGTACAGGTCTTTCAGAGCCTGGGCCTGATGCACCTGTAGCAACGCCATAGCGTGAAGGGCGGAACCAGCGGAGCCGCAGGCCGCATAGGCACTGCCGATCAGAGCCGACGAGTGCCTACAGGCCCGGGACGGGAGCGACGGACTGTTGCCCCGCCAGGTGGAAGCGGCGCCCGGACACAGTTGCATCGCAACCGCACGCTCCACCGGCGGGACGGCCGTGTATCCCCGCGCTGGTCCGCCATCAAGGGTGGTTAGGGAGGAAGTCCCACTCGAGCGGTTTCGGGCAGTGAAAGGTGCCGTCCACGTTCGGGTGAGTTCTTCATGCACCTCCGGGAAGAATGGCACCGGGGTGGGGCGCTGAGAACCAGCGCGGGCCACCCCGAGATACCAGTCATCCAGCCGGGAGGGGTCGGGACGTGATGGAGGGTTCCATTCAAGCCCTACCCTCTCGGCGGCCCGGGCAAGCATAGCCATCATCTCCGGGTCAGTATCAGGCACCGCTGACCGCCCAGTGGACGACAGTGTGCCTTCCTCCTCCTCAGAGAGGTCTGGCTCTCCCCCCGATGCTGCAACCGACATCTGTTCGTCGGGGGGGGCCCCAAAAGTAACGGGCGGTACCCCTAAGGGAGGTCCAACCCGCTCCCCTGAGAGCCCCGGTGGCGACGGAGTGTCGGTGGAAGGAGGAGCCCCCGCCGATGGAATGGGCGGGGAGTTCCTCACCGTCACCGTCAGACCGGGCAGCCCTCTGCTTCCAGCGACAACGCCCCCCCGGCGTTTGCCTGGAGGAACGTTCGTTCTGGGCAGAGGGACTGGAACCCCGCCCCTTTGCAGGAAACGGAGTCTGGTCCGCAGCTCCGTGATGGTCATCCCCCCACAATGAGGACATGACTCATCCGCGAACGCTGCCTCAGCGTGTTGTAAGCCCAGACACGTGAGGCAGTGTGCGTGGCCATCACCCGGCGCCAGGAAACGGCCGCACCCAGAAACGCACGGGGAGAAAGGCATGACGCCTCGTCTTTAAAAAGACGCTCAACCCGTGGAGCTCTTTTTAGAAAATCACTCTTTTCAAAAATTGCTCTTTTAGGAATTTGCTCTTTTAGTGCTGAGGCGCACAGGGGAGATGGCCGCAGCAACACAGAAGGTGGATGGTGAAGACCAGCTGTGTGCTTCCACTCGACACGGAAGACCACGCCGCTGAAGCGCCGTGCCGCCAACACAAAGAGACGAAAAGGAGGTGAGTGTTGCTTCTTGGCTCGTTCCACAATAATGGTCCAGCTCCGAAGCGAAAGCTTGATGATGCATGCACCTGCTGCGTATTATATGCTCACGCTGTGATCAGCCGCAGCTGGCTGCAATCATGCATGCCAATATTCATTGGCTCGTTTGTATACACACGAAGTATATTGGTCTATCCAGGCGATATCCCAATTCGTCGGTCCCGACGAGACGTCGAACGGACCGACTGATAGGGAACTAGGGTTACCTACGTAACCTGAGACGTTCTTAAGTATTAAAAGTAAAACAAACAACTTATATTTTTTCAATGTAGTGCAGTATGCTTTGGAATGTAGTGAAGCACAATTTTCCAAAGAAAACCACAAAAATTACTTTAGTAAAGTAAAAATACTTCACTACTGTCCACCTCTGTTTATGTGTGCATGACTAGATAAAATAATGCATTAGACAACCATCACAAGTGAAGCTGTTTGTATTTGTGTTCTGAAACAGCAAAAATATTGCTGAAGAACAGCACAAAGATCCAAATCATTTTCAGTTTTTTTCTTCTAGTTTAATTTCTAGTGGTAGAATTACCTTTCTTTCTTTTTTATGTTTTATTCGAAAAATCAGTGGATAGGCCACCCTTACTAAACATTTTTTTTATTATTTATGCATGTGCATCTGCCTCAACATTCTGTACCTCAGAAGAAGAGCACACTGCCAGATTTTGTGCAGTGCTGGAGGAAGTAACAGGTAAACATTTAAGCGTTATAGAGTCTGCTCCATGTCTATCCTTCATTTTATGTCTTCTTTTTTTGTTTGCAGCATTCACATGGGCAGCATGCACATTTCTTACTGGTGATGCAATCATATACACCCACAAAGAGAATGACTACAGCTGTTACAATGGTGCACGTGCTGGACGAACGAGACGAGAGACACGAGGAATACAATAACACTATATTTAATATCTTCTTTGAATAAACAGGCAGGAACACGAAGAACATCCACACACGTTGACATCAAACGATTAACAAAGACAGACAATGTACTGAACTGAAAGACAGACTTATAAAGGGTGACTGGATGATTAAACACAGGTGACACAGATGACCAATAATTACACACAGGTGATGGGGATGAGGGCACAACCAATTCAGACAGAAAGACAGGGAAGACAATGGGAAAAACCAATGACAAACAGACAGAACTATGACATTACGCCCCCCCCCCCCCCTCCGGAAAGGCGCGTCCTCGCGCTGTAGAAAAACAGCAAAAAAAAAAAAAAAAGAGGGGGCGGAAAACCAGAAACATGGAGTCCATGAGGGAGGGGACTCCATGAAAGAAAGTCCAAATGACAGAAACGACAGTCCAAGGGGGCGACGACGGTGGGAGGAGCAGGAGAGACTCAGCAGGACCCAGATTGCAGCCAGGATGACGGCCCACGGTGGAGCCGACGGAAGGAGGAGCCATGGTGGAGGAAGGACCGCCAACTCCAAGGGGCCGACCGACAGAGGCAGAGCAGCTGGTGAAGGAACCCGAGGCAGAGATGGAGAGCCGAGGGACCTGGGCTGTGAGGCTGGAGGCGGAGCTGAGGGATCCTCCAGGCATGCCACCGCTGTTGACTGGCAGCCCTGCGGCGAGCCCACTGCATAAATGGTGGGCTGAGGGTGAGCGAGGGGACTGACTGATGACATCAGGGACTCAGGAAGGCTGGACGGAACCAGCGGAGACTCTGGACGACTGGACGGAACCAGCGGAGACTCTGGACGACTGGACGGAACCAGCGGAGACTCTGGACGGCTGGGCGGAACAAGTGGGGATTCAGGACGGCTGGGTGGAACCAGTGGGGATTCAGGACGGCTGGGTGGAGCCAGCAGAGACCAGGCAGATCCAGAGACAGACAGAAGAGGGCAGGTGGGTGGGAAGTTCAGGCAGGTCAGTGGCTCTGAGAAAAAGTCTATTAAGTCCAGTCAATACAAATTTTGTCACGTTATTTACAGCCTATTTTTATGAAATTCTGACAAATCATCAAGTTTAAAAAAAAGTAGTTTTTTGAATAATTCAGAATTCTAAAAAAAAAAATTTGATCAGTAGGAATTAAAATGTTGTGCATTCAACTAGTCAAGGAATCAAAGGAAAACAAATTGCTTCTAAATTTTACAGTTCAAAATTTAATAGCATATGACTGGAAATTTGAGCTGTTGGTGACACTGCAGGGTTTAAGTTAGAGACTTACTTGCAAACTTGCTATGGTTAATATTGAGACTGTTCTCTATCGGTTTGATAAATTTCATAACTTTTCCCCAAGCACTGCTATAGGCTGCCAGACTCCAGAGTGCAAGAAGCTGAAGACGAAGAATAAGAAAAAGAAGAAGAAAACTAATGGATAGAATAGGTACTTACGCACCTTCGGTGCTTGGCCCCTGGGGCCGGTTGCATAAAAGGTTAAGACTAGTCAGTTAGTCAAGTTAGTCAGCTAATTTTTTTCTTTAAGACTGGACATAATTTTTTGAATTCAGTTACATAAAAATGTAAATTAGTCTAAGTTGAATCTAAAAATTTAGACTGATTACTAACTGCTAGTTGGTCAAACTAGTTCTTAAGACACTGTGTTAGCATAGAGTCTAAGTTTATGCAACTGGACCTGATTCTTTAAATTATGAAACTATACAGTGAGTTACGACAGGGCTAAAAAGGCATAATAATTAACATGATAATTAATAGAGGCTGATTTTAACATATTTTAATGACAGTATATTTACTGAACAAAAAATTGTTCTTTTATTTCTGCAAAATAAGCAGAAAATACTTCAAACTTTTCTAAGTGATTTATTTTTCTATTAACTAGTTTTTTAACTTATATAACAAGTATTAAAGCATTATTTTAGCTAAAGTATTTGTAACAGTACTGTGTGCCTTTTGCCCCATGCTGGTGAGCTTTTTACCCTGTGTGTGGGGTAAAAGGCCCACCTTGCCACCACATACATTTTTAAACAAAATAAACGACTTGTATGATTTATTTTCACACAAAATCTGTTGCTCCATAAATGTTCATAACAAACTTAGATATTTTTCTGCAATCATACACTTTCGGCACAGGGAAAAGCTTTTTTTTTTTTTTTTTTCTTAGGGTGTGCCTTTGGTCCCGTTGTACCCTATATCAGAAAAAGTTTATTCAGTATTTACCTGAGATCGATGAATATATTTGCGAGTCAAATCTCGTAGCTCTGTCTCATTTCGCGTCTTTTCAGTAGGTTTACACTAAGCCCTGTTTAGCTCCTTATCGAACATGTATACTCCATTCCAGTCTGTCATGCAGCAAGCAACATATTCACCATGAATTAACAAGATGAAGACCCATATGACATGTGGAATCAGACAAGATGCAAAAGCTTTAGGCCAGTTCTGCTCAGTATCAGTTTCTATTTCTAAACAATTTTGACAGTGTCCATGTTTAAAAGTCCTTAAAAAGATGAACATTAATGTGAATGTAAAAAAAGCAGGTCCAGTGAAGATGAACGCTGTTAGCAGTGCATTCTGCTCAACTACGCATGGACATGAAAAAAGTTCTACTTCAATAAGCTTCTCCACTCCAATTAACAAAAGACTCAGTGGACAAGATGTAAAAACAGGAGTTGCTTTCAGATATTCAATTATTTTCACTAAAAAATCTTGGGGTGGCGACATCTTCTGAGAGTTCTAAGACTTCACAATGTGTGTTGAATCTCTGCAGTGAGAACAAAAACAATTATTATTCAAATAATCAAATATAAGCTTTTAGTCTCTAATCAATATAAAGATAGGTTTTTGATACAGAATTGTTTCTTCTGACAAAGCATACATACTTTGTGGTACAAACATACACCTTTACAGTCATTGTTGTTTTGGACCCCATTGACTTTTACTGTATGCACAAAAACATTCTTCATAATATTTTAATTTTTTTTCTTTACACTCACACAAAATGTAAGTAAATAAATAAATAAAGAGAGAGCTTATGTAATAGAGATGAATACAAGTGGAATATGATCTTTGCATTGGTATGGAAATTTTACATCCATCATTGCTTGCAAATGTAAAACAAAATATTATAGAAGCATTTTTAAATCCAAAAACTTTCTACAGTTTCATGATACTTTTCGCTTTAGCTCTGTACTAAAATATTTAGTGTGATCCACAAGATGACATAGGTATTTAAATCGTTCACTTAAATGAAAAGAACAAAAGCCACTTTCATTTCTTTCATTTTCATTTTTTCCAGTCACAGGTAATATAATAAAAAAGAAAAAAAATAGCATTAAAAAAATTAAGTTTACATTGGCCTTATTAAAAAAATTGAACTTACTTGTACAGGTGATGCAGTGTTGCTTGCCAGAATGTCTTGTTTTCTCTTTATCCTTTTTTTTATAAAATTTTTTGTTTCACATTTCTTGCTAGACTTCTTATTATTGATTAGCTCTGTTAATGTAAATACTGTTCCCTGATAAGCAAAAAATAAAGAAATTAGGCTGTGGCTGACTGCCACTCAGACAAACAATTTAAATCATGGACATTCGTTTCACACGTTTCAATCAAGCTATTTGGACGAGTTTAATTTTAGTTCATCCTACATTAAGTAGTTGTGTAGAGATGTGGAACCTACATATAACTTTTCTTTCCATAAATGTTAGATGTTGGTAGTCTAAAGATGGTAAAGATTACAACCGCAGCGCTCTCGCCTATTTTATTTTTAATTTTTTTATAAAGCAACTTAAATTTTTGTTAGCATGCACTTGCAGTGATGGGCTAGCTACTTGGAAAATGTAGTGAGCTAAGCTAACAGTTACTCTTCATTAAATGAAGCTTAACTACACTAAAGCTACAGCCTTGGGTAATGTAGCAAGCTAAGCTACAGCATCATGGCAAAAGTAGTTCACTACAGCTATTTTTTAAAATGTCATTTTTCTGTTGAACCAACATCATACCTACTTATGATAACATCATAAGTCTATATATGAATGGGTGTTTGTCAACTGATTGCATGTCATCAGAGTTTACAGTGTTGACAGCTTCGTAAAAAATAGCCTAATGGAAGCGCTGTAGATTTGCTGCATATAGCTTCTAAAATATGACACACAAAAACAGCACTTTAATTTACTGCCGTCTTTTAACAATTGATTCCATGAATACAGGAGCCTGTTTTTTTTTAATTGTCAGAATCTATAGTACATAACAAATACAAAAATAAAACAAATCACAAACATTTGCAGTCAAGACTGTGAATAAAAGACAAGTGTGGAATGTAGGCCATATTTGGCCCAGACCCTGTTACTATCTGGGAAGCAAAGCTAAATGCTATTGTAAATTTATAATAAAATAAATTGTAAATTGTAAATAAGAATATATAACCGAATCAAGTGGCTATTTTCGTTTGCAGAAGGTAAAACACATTAACATAAATTGTAAGTCTTTGAGAGGAAAAATTAAACCGACAGGTCACAGCGGATAGGCCTATAAGTCGCATTTTATTATATTCTGAAATAAACAGGCCTACAGTGTAATGTTATGTTTTGACATTATTTCCCTCACTCCACAACAAATCCTTTAACCTTATTCAAAACAGAACAATTACGAAATAAATAAATAAATAAATTTGCCTAAACAATCCAAAACAAATTAAATGCAAAACTGAAAGTAAAGTTGGGCTTACAGTATGAAGACTACCTCTCTTGCCACAAATACAAATACAAATGATCCATTTCTGCAATGTATTTGAAGCGAAATTGCTTTGTACTTCATGCACGTCGACGGAAAATATCATGATGAGCAAAAATGTGCCACAGGACCGGTGGTCACGCTGAACTGCATGTAATACACACTATTTAAATTGACTAGTGTAACTTTTGGGTGACTGTGTTTTATTTTTCAAATGAACAGCTGCAGTGATAGTGTGCACGTAATAAGACACTGGCGCGATCAAACAGCTGAATGGCATATTCAGTCATTTTGGTCATAGTAAAGACATAATTCGATACTGCAAAGATTATTATAATTCGTTTGTTTTTGCTAAGAACGAACCGAAACATTTTGCCTTTCGCCATGAATTTGACACCCACACCCACTCACTCCCCATCTCATACTTCTGAGATTTGAGATCTTCCCAGAGCACTAGCCTGCTTCAAAGACTAAAATCAAGGCGCCCATCACTAGTTCTAATACTACTTTTTGCATTGCAGATTATACAGTTTTCTGGTGCTATGTGGGCGCACACTTTTCTCATCTCCTCGAATGCAAAAAAAACCATTAGCCTTTATAAATACAGTGCTGTATTATAAATACAGAAAACATGTAATTTTCAATCAACACTTCTTTATTTACCTCAAGTCTGCAAACACGCTGAGATGCTTCAAACTGCGCGCCGTACTTCATTCACGAGAGAGGCGGGGGGAATAATATGGTTTGACTGACAGTTTGAGGAGCCAATGGCATCACAAGGTTTAGTGGCGGTGGTGGCGTCGCTTACTGACCCAGGATCAGTGATCCGTAGCAGTTATATTTACGATTTGAGTTTAAAGTATAGAAAAATATATAGCTTGTAGCTTTTGTTGACGCTACCGCGCTACTTGATCAAAATAATAGCTTAGCTACCGAAAAGCTATTTGATTCAAAAACAGCGACGCTACCACCATGCTACTGAGAAATGTAGTTAAGCTAGTAGCGTCACTACTTGTAGCGACGCTACCCAACACTTGACACCATAACCCAAAAACAACATAACAAAAAGTCTTTAAAATACCAACATAATAGAACATTGAACATTAACATGTCTCCCATTTTTCGTCTTTCTAAAAAATGCATAAAAATAACACTTTATTTCAACATTCACTCTCTCTATCCAACCCTGTTGAAAGCATGATGGGAAGTGTGAAATTTCGGAAGCAAAACTAACTTTTAGATGTTGTTTGAACATGTGTGTTGGCAGTTTGTGTACACAACCACCCTACAATGATAAATCTTAAAATGTCTAATGTCATAGACCCGCCCTCACCGAGCTGAAACAGTCCGAACACCATTGCCATTGTGTCGACTCAGGTGCAGAGGAAGACTCTAATTGAGCGATTGAGGTGTTCTGCTGTTGTATATAATAATGAACATAGTAGTCATTTGGTTTTTGCAGAGCTGATTTTGACAGGGTAAAAGGCTGTTTTTTTACACTACTATTGAGAATTTTTTACCAAAATATATTAGACTTTTAGAGACTTGTGGAAAATGGGCAACCGATGACCCCTTTAATGTAGCTAACATTGGCAGCTTCGTGTCATGTACACACTCATTAAACGTTGAGGAGTGAGGCACTGACAAATGATGGCATAGCGACATTGCAAAGTGATGACACTATGGAGCCATGTGCTTTTTAAAAACATTTGAATTGGTATAATATTAGATTATCAGATCAGGTGTGACTTCCGGGAACTTTCAGGAACAACGTCTATTCCTGCCGAAGGTTGTGTTTTGTCGCTTTGTGTGCTTGCATGGCTGATTGTGTGGAAATGTTGATTGTTGTTATTGTATAAGGACTGCAGTTGAAAATTAGCCTGCTGGCTAACTAAAATGTGCCAGACATTTACAGAAATGTTGATTAATATGTGTTGTCCTAAATAAATAAATACATAAATGTTAGTCCTTTTAACTTGATGCAATTGTGTTTGAAGACTTTAAATGAAAAGCTTGATACTGTAGGGTTAATTCATAATGAATTGTTTAAAAAGGCCTAAAGTAAACAGCATAATGAAATTCTCTTTCATTTAATGATATAAATGAATAAATAAATACGTTTAAAAATAGAACAGTGCTGTTGAAAGCTGGTTGAAACATAATTGTTTAAAACTAAATATGATTAATAAATTAGCATTTAACATTTTTTTATACCAGGTATAATTTTTTATATTTATTTTTTATATTTATTTTCCTTTTCCTTTCAGATATATTGTGAGGTCAAGACAGAGCTAATTTAATCTTTCCATTATGCTATTACAGTGATAGAACACGCTCATTCACTAGATAAGATATTTACCTGAGATTGATGAATATATTTGTGAGTCAAATCTTGTAGCTCAGTATCATTTTACATAGCTTAAACAGGTTTACACCATTGCATCTGTCTCTCAAGAAAATGACCTCCCTTCCAGTCTTTCATGGCACAAGCACCATCAACCATCAAGTAACAAAATGATCCACATTACAGGTGGAATCAAACAAGATATGAGAGCTTCAGGACAGTTTTTGCTGATTGTTGTCATATGCTTTTTCAGAGCAATGATACCATATCTAAGAGACCTTAAAATGTGGAACATTATAAACAAGGGGGGGAAAAAAAAGTTCCAGTGAAGATGGAAATTAATCTACAGAGATGAGTAGACAGTGCTGGTTCATTTGGTCCATGACCTTCTCCCGCATTCTGTGTCCCTGCTGTTTTTCCACATCATGATAACAAGTCGATTTGGGCAGCAGGCACATTTTCCACTTATGCAGCATTTATAAATACCCACTAAGACAACTGACAAGAACCTGAGGGCAGAGATCATGACACAACTGATCTCTAATATATATGTGTGTGTTGTGTATTGTATACTTAAAGGGATAGTACACCCAAAAATGAAAATTCTGTCATTAATTACTCACTGTCATGCCGTTCCAAACCCGAAAGACCTTTGTTTCATTTTTTTCATTTTTGGAATATCTCTTTGACCCTCCACTGACAGAAAGAGTCCTAAAAAGTACCAAGAACATGCTGCTGATGTAGAATACGCATGTGCTGCACCTTGTTTACGTTGAGAGGAAAGCAAGCAAATACAGCGGTGGCCAAAATTAGAACACTATTATTTTTATCAGCTAAAAAATGGTTTTAAATCAGTTATTTTTATCTGTTGCTATAGTGTGTCAGTAAGAAATATTATTTTACATTTCCAAACATTCATTTAGCCATTAATTGTAATAATCCACTGAGATTTTTGTTTGCATGTGGAGTCTGACAACAGGCAGTGCTCCATACATAAATCTGATCTCATCATTATGCAGTCTGTCTGGAATGACAAAATAAACTGAAACAGACTAAATCCAGAAGAACTGTTCTCTAGATGCTTCAAAAGACCTACCTGCAAATCCTCCTGAAAAACAAGTGCACCTACTGTTGGGCAAAAACTGCTTTAAACACAAAGGATGGTCACACCAAATGTCAATTTAATTTAGTTAATAGAAATTAATTGATAAAGAAAATCTATTTATGACATTATTTTTGACAGAATCCTCATTTTACAGCATTTTTGAACAAGCGCATAAAACTTTTAACAGTAGGCCTACTATAGCTTTGAAGCATCTTGGAGATGTTGCCACAGTTGGTTTTAGTCTTTCAATGTTGTTCTGTTTTTTCATGTTGAAAGTTCAATTTAAAATGTTAGAATTAATTTGAAAAATTGTTTAAACATTAGAAAATGATTTTCCTAAACTATTTTTCTTTTTCTTAAACTCATAAATTTCATTTTTACGTATTGTAAAGCAGAAATAATCCTGTGAGCCTGATCTTTTGTTCAGCAATCCAAAGGGTTCAATCTGAAAGTTTTTCAGAGAAAGCTGTGTTTTTCAATTTGTGAAAATTTCAAGCTTTGAAATTAAAAAAAAAAAATACTCACTGTAAAACAGCGAAGACATCAGTGATGGCCAGTTCATCCTGCAGCTGGTTCAGAATGGTTTTCAGTAAAGACATTAAGACATGATATCTGCATACCATCTGGGGCCTCATTTATAAAGACTTCCTATAAAATTTATAAAAACCATCCTTGATTTTATCTAAGAACTTTTCTGATTTGATCGTAAGAGCGATTCAGAGAAAACAAACGTAGGCTACGCACTAAATCCATATGTACGCCAGTCATTCGGTTATAAATCACAAATGATCGTGCACAGCTGACTGTTCCGCCGTCGAAACGCCCCTGCTTAATTAATTAACATATAAAATGAGCTCATTCCTAAAGCAAAAACTCTGACAATGGCAAGTAAAAAGGAGCGCAAGAAATCAAATTATAGTGAGGCTGAACTATCTGCAATACCAGGCATTACCACAAGGAAACGGTCGTACGCCAAGCTGGAATCTGACGTGGAGATAAGTACTTTTCCACGTCAAAGATGGTTTTTATAAATCTGTACTTTGACGTGGATTTGATCGTACGAACACTCTAAGATCAAATCAGTGCGTAAGAAAGTTTTATAAATGAGGCCCCAGCTTTAAGTCAAGATTCTTTACATTTTTACTCTCTAAAGAGCGAGATAAAGGTGTCTGGCATTCTAGACTAAAGCATGTAATTAATAATATATACAAATAATTTAATTTAATTCTTCAAATGTTCATCATCCTCTTAGAAAAGCACAATTTAAAGCGAACAAGTTTTACTTTCAGTTTTATTCACAAAAAGAGTTTTTTTTTTTCATCTTTTGTTCTCACCAGTATGGAAACACTGTGTGGCGTAAGTCACTATCAATGGACCCCGAAAAGCACACAACATTTTCGCTTTTTATCTTACAATCACAGTGACTTTGTCGAGACAGGTAAAATTATAAAAAATAAAT
Source organism: Garra rufa (assembly GCF_049309525.1). Taxonomy (NCBI): domain Eukaryota; kingdom Metazoa; phylum Chordata; class Actinopteri; order Cypriniformes; family Cyprinidae; genus Garra; species Garra rufa. Next base: position 23,015,983 of record NC_133367.1, on the reverse strand, counting down.
AGCCTTTCGACTTAGTCTGAAAAATGTGCATTTAAAGTGTTTTGAATTTTTTTAAAGCATTGTATGTGATTAATTCATACAATCCTTAACATGTTAAAAAAAGGACAGAAAGAAAAAGAAGAAATGATTTGATTAAAAATATAAAATAAATCGTAATAAAAGAATATAAATGAAACATATAAACCTGAATTTATCTACAAAATTTTGGGTAAGAAAGAGGGTGAAAATCTAATCTGTTAATCACTGTAAATCATCCTGTTGATTCCATCCATCAAGTCATGTATCATTCAAAAAAGATACATCCAAACTTTGCAAGGTCAAAGACACAAATTGTCATGATCGGGGCTGTGGGTTTTCCCTCAGCCACCTGAGGTCGCTGTTTGCACTGCACTCTGATTCATCACGTCTGTTTTGTCATTACCACTGATTCACACACAGCTGTTCACTATCTGGACTCTGTATAAGAACACTCACACTTCATTCCGTTTTCAGGTCTGCATTGTCTTATGTCTTCCGTATGGTTTGTTTCCTGTCTCTGTTTTCAAGTTTTATGTTAATCCTGCCCAGATCCAGTCGTGTGTGCCGTGTTGGCCTTTTGCTTTGTTTGTTTTGTTTATTTGTTTAATTAATAAATATCCTTTTCCTGCACCTGGACCCAGACCCTTCCCTTACTCAACCGTGACAGAATGCAGACCTCACCTATGGGTCCAGCGGGGAAATTTTTTTTCAAGGAGACATTTACTGTGCCCGAGTGGGCGGCGACCATCTGCGCTCGTTGGACGGCGGAGGCGGCAGCATCCGCTGTCTCGGTTCCGGACGCGGCGGTCGTCGAGGCGGCTGTGCCCGAGTGGATGGCGGCCATCTACGCTCGTTGGGCAGTGGAGAACGCTCGTCTGGCGGCGGTTCCCGGGGCGGCGGCGACCGCTATCCCTGATGCTGAGGCGGCTGCGCGTCCTGTTCCGGACGCGGCAGTGACCGCTCTCGCTGTTCCTGAGGCGGCGGTGACCGCTCTCGCTGTTCCTGAGGCGGCGGTGACCGCTCTTGCTGTTCCTGAGGCGGCGGTGACCGCTCTCGCTGTTCCTGAGGCGGCGGTGACCACTCTCTCTGCTCCGGACGCGGCGGTGACCGCTCTCTCTGCTCCGGACGCGGCGTTGACCTCTCTCTCTGCTCCGGACGCGGCGGTGACCACTCTCTCTGCTCCTGACGCGCCGTTGACCGCTCTCTCTGCTCCGGACGCGGCGGTGACCGCTCTCTCTGCTCCGGACGCGGCGTTGACCGCTTTTTCTGTTCCGGACGCGGCGGTGACCGTTATCTCTGTTCCTGACTCGCCGGTGACCGCGCTCTCTGTTCCGGACCCGGCGGTGACCGCTGAAGTTCCTCAGGCGGCGAGGCCAGCTCACGTTCATCTGGCGGCGGTGTCCGCTCAGGTCCCTCCGCTGCATGGGCCTGGCCCGCCATCCCTCCCCCTTATGCACCTTCCACCGTTCCTCCTCCCTCCAGAAATTTTGTTTTGGGAACGTCTGGTAGCCGTTCCCTAGAGAGGGGGTACTGTCATGATCGGGGCTGTGGGTTTTCCCTCAGCCACCTGAGGTCGCTGTTTGCACTGCACTCTGATTCATCACGTCTGTTTTGTCATTACCACTGATTCACACACAGCTGTTCACTATCTGGACTCTGTATAAGAACACTCACACTTCATTCCGTTTTCAGGTCTGCATTGTCTTATGTCTTCCGTATGGTTTGTTTCCTGTCTCTGTTTTCAAGTTTTATGTTAATCCTGCCCAGATCCAGTCGTGTGTGCCGTGTTGGCCTTTTGCTTTGTTTGTTTTGTTTATTTGTTTAATTAATAAATATCCTTTTCCTGCACCTGGACCCAGACCCTTCCCTTACTCAACCGTGACACAAATGTAACGTCAGCCATTAGGAGATGATCTTCATCTGTTGGGTTTTTAATGTCTTTCATTCCATTGTGTTTCCCCTGTTCTGCCTTTGACTGAAACATTTGAAATTCCTGTCCCACTGTAGCAGAACTGTCTGGCTCTTGCTGTCCCTGTCCTGCTGTAGCAGAACTGCCTGCTTCTTGCTATCCTTGTCCCGCTGTAGCAGAGCTGCCTGGGTCTTGCTGTCCTTGTCCCGCTGTAGCAGAGCTGCCTGCTTCTTGCTGTCTCTGTCCCGCTGTAGCAGAGCTGCCTGGCTCTTGCTGTCCTTGTCTTGCTGTAGCAGAACTGTCTGGCCCTTGCTGTCCCTGTCCCACTGCAGAACTGCCTGGCTCTTGCTGTCTCTGTCCCTCTGTAGGAGTACTATCTGATCCTTGTTGTCCCGTATTCACTGTAGCAGGACCTGTTGGACATGTTTGACACAGAAAATGTTTAAATACCAGGCAAAGAATGAAGCAGTACAAATTTTAATACCCATATTGTACTTGAACTTCTCCTCTCCTACCCCCACTTACCCTCATTCTGTGTCTCTGCTGTTTTTTTGCAGCAGCAGTCATAAACACTCACTAATATAATCGTCAAGATACTGAAGACAGAGATCATTAAGTAACCATATATCTGAAGGAAAAAAAAAAAATCAGTGCATTACACTTTTACTATTAATAGTGTCTATTTGAATCATGGTGTAAAAAGTGTTTTTGTCTATCCAATAAAAAGCAGTGCAGTGAATCGGTTTCCAAAATTATTAAATTATTAAAAAAAAGATGTAATTATTACCAAATTAAATATTCTCAAAATATATTTTGTGTTCCTCAGAAAAAAGGTTTAGACCAATATGAGAATGAGTCAATGATGATGTTTTTTTTTTCAGCTGATCTTTGCCATTAAATTATTTAGAAACACACACACAGGTTACCTGCTCACACACACAAACACACTGGGAAGAGAATTATTATTTTCCTTTCTGTCATTGGTAGGTAGAGAGAAAACTAATGCAATAAGATAACACATTAAGATAACAGGAAAAGCTCATATGGTACGTGAAATTTACCTCAGACTGATGAATATATTTGTAAGTCAAATCTAGTTGCTCAGATTGAGTCCTGTCGGTAGGTTTACACCATGACCTATTGAGTTCATTATCAAAGACATAAACTCCATTCCAGTCTGTCATGGCACAAGCAAAGTAATCACCATCAAAGAACAAAATAATGATCCACATTGCAGGTGGAATCAGACAAGATGCAAAAGCTTTAGGACAGTTCTGCTATCACCATTAGCCTTTGCAGAACAAATACTGCATTTATGTGTAAAAGGCCTAAAAACAAGGTACATTAAAGCAAAAATAAAAAGGGCAGGTCCAATAAAGACGCACAATGTTAGCAGATTATTCAGCTCAAATTTGCATGGGCATGAAAAAAAATGTATTTCCATCAACTCTTCCAATCCAGTCAACAAAAGACTCAACGGGAATGAGCTGAAAACAGCAGTTTGTCGGAGAAAGTCATGTATTTTCCTTACAAGTTCTTGTGGCAACGGCATCTTCTGAAGTTTGATAATTCTTTTGGCTGCTTCTTCTTATGGTCTGTGGAAATGGCTGGAGTCTGGTTCACAAGATTTTTAAAATGGTGAACAGATGCCCTTTAACAAAGGGAAAAAAATATCTATCTTTCTTTCTTTCATTTCAAATCAAGCAAATGCATCCACTGCATTAACTGGTGAATTCAGGTTAACTTTTTGATATGAAGATTAAAAGTGTCAAAAATGTCTCAGTTTAACTGAATTCACACTAAATATTGTGGCCAACATAATTAAAAGGATTCTTAAACATTTGTACTCTTAAAGTTGTTTGTAAGATTTACGTTTTATATTCTGTCACTACATCAATATACGTTTCAATATCAGTAAATGTATATGTGCGAGAACCACACTTACGTAAAATACATCTTATGTATTTCATATCTGTGTCGGACCCCATCCCGTCCTCATAGACACTATCACAAGTACCTTTAGTGCCTTACCTTGCTGCACAGGAGTAACACAAACAGATTCCAATCTTTCATTTGCTTTGCTTTATCTTGAGTTTATTCACAGCCAGGAAACTTCTTAGTCGCAGCAGAGGGACTCGTCTATCTAAAGAAGTTTATATACTGAGAGACCAATGTTAACGTACCTCACTGTGATTGGTTCTATAATTTTAATATCTAAGCTGCTCCTTTGTGTGAGATTAAATCTCTGGAAGTTTATCTTATCTGTAATTTATCCTTATCATCAACTCCAGTGTTTCCATTGTTGCGCAGGCAACTTTCAGTTTCATTTGCGGATGTTTGCACGTTGGTTTGCAGCTTCTAATCTGCGGCGATGTGAGCTGCACTGACACTGTTATATCTGGCTATAACATGTGATATAGCCTAAAACATACAACATTTTGGCCACTTTTCCAGTTTTGTTTGGATTGCACAGTGTTCCACAGAGAGATCTGATCTCATCATCATCCAGTCTGTCTGGAATAACAGTGAAGAAACAGAACAAACCGAGACAGACTAAATCCAGAAGAACTGTGGCAACGTCTCCAAAATGCTTCAAGAGGCCTACCTGGAAAGAAACTGCATCTTGCAGTACATTTTAAACAAGGAAATATAGCGATTTGGCATTAAAAATTGATGGAGCAGTGAATAGGTTCAGCACACAGCAAAATGGCATGACAAAGTATTATATAATTAGCTATAGCCTACAGTATTTTCCAGACTTTAAGTCACTTTTTTATCACAAAACACGCAGTGATTTAAAAAGTGACTTTCATTTAACTTCAAATAATCTAAATGTTTAACTTTAAAAGAAGGCGTGTCAAGTATTCGCTATGTTTTGGTTCATGTATGTTCAAGGAGACCGAGGTGGATTTTTCAAGGCATGACATTTTGTAGTAATTTTGAATGTACACAAATAAAAATAGACATTTATTTTATTTCCAAATGATGTCCTACTCTTATCTCTTATCAATACACAAAACAGTATCTGTCTGCTGGTTACAAAAGCCTTCAGTCATCAAAGAAAAGAAAATAACTTTAGTTTTCTTTACATGTCACTTACACTTTCATATTCTACAAAAAAAAAAAAAAAAACACTCAGTAATGAACACTTCTGCTGCAGCGAAAGTTTGAGAAGGCAGCTGACAGAAAATGATTATCAGTGCATATAATAAGGCGCAATATTCTTGGCACTCAGAAATATACATTTATTATTACCAGAAAGCATATGGACAACATATTTGTAAAGTATATATCAAAGCAACATTCCAATAGCATCTTACAAATGTTATATGACTATATATGTGTCCTCTTAACTTCCACAAAATATCACTTCTACTAAATCTCAGTCTTAGACACTTGCATGCCTTTAATGAGAAAGGAACAAAAAATCTTAATAAGTTCTAAATTCTTAAAAAAAAGTGTACATGTGCGAAGAAAACCAGAAAACTGGAAAAACTAAATTGACATTTATTTTACATTATTTATTTTATTTTATTATTATTATTTTTTAATTACAGTTGGAGTGGAGGGGGCATTACCTGAAGCATTATGTGATAAACTTTGTCCCTCTCCTTGAGATTTTGCTGGTCCTTTGGGTTTAGTGGATACAGGTTTAGTCCAGCAGTCAATAATACCCACTATAACAACAGCCACTGCGCTAAAGATAGAGATCATGACATATTCTAAACACTGAAAGACAAACAATGCAGCAGAAGAAACATTAATGGGTCATCCCAGGTAAAAAAAAAAGTGCTATTACAGTTTTTCTCAATTGCTTAAACACATTTCTTGAAATTATGCCTCTTATTTGCGAAACTCTAAACACAAATCCACAACTCCTAACTCAATTCCCCAAACTTCCTATATTGAGGTCAAAATGAAGCTCTCCACTCAAAACAACTCAATCTTGCTGAAAAACCAAACTTTGCTCTCAGACATGACACACAAATCCTCAAAAAAACTCACACTACAACACAGTTTTACACACTGATGAGATAAATTCAAAACAATACTACTAAAACAATAAAAAAAACTTTCCACATGATGAACACAACAAATGTATGTATTTGCAAGTGTTTTATTTCTTACTTTACAGTAATGTACTGTAGAGTACAGAACAAAACAGCAAACAACAACAAAATAATTATTCTGCCCAACATCCTGTGTTTGGTCTGGGACAGGCCAAAGAACCTCTTCAGCATCACAGGCTAAATTAGCCCTGGCCAGGCAGCAGGGGTCAAATCCTCTTGCATGCCTAATCCAACCCTGGCACCCATCAACTAAAATATATGAGACTGCTTGTCTTCTTTCCCTTGCCCTTCCTGTCTCTTCCATGTTGTCGTTGTTGTCATCATCCTTCTCCTTCTTCTCCTCCTCTTCCTCTTTCACCTCCTACTCTTCCTCTTCAAAATTACACATTACTATAGGTGGGATATTGATTGAAAAAGACTGAATAGGATTCAAAGTTACACTTGTACTAGTGGTCTGACAAAAAAAAAAATGCATTACAACGTCATTGTGAAACAGAAAAGAAAAGGAAATATGGGCACAAAGGTGAAAATAAAAATGAGAAAGCCCACTGTCAGAATTTGTAACTCCTGCGTTGTCCTCTGTCTATATGCTTTCCAATTGAAGGTTCATGAAATGTACCTTTGAGCTTTTTCAGAGAACTGCTTTATCATTGGTTGATCTATATTATTCTTCATTAGTGAAAGTCAAGATTCACTTGAATAATTCATGCCATATTTACAAAAAGTCTAATAGAAATGTGTAGAATATATGATTGACAGTTTATGACAACTAGATCAAAAATTTTGCATTTACAGTAGGTAATGACTTATACGATGAGCTAATGACTTGATGTTTTGAGGGGTAAGACTTTTGCACAGAGAAATATATAATACATTTTGAGCAACATGACAATAGCAACTGATAATGTAGGAAACCGCAGACAAATGTATATAATCAGTTGTATGAATGTGCCAAAGCAATCACAACTTGATCAGAAGAAAGAGACGCTTTTTATGATGTGCACAAGAGACTAGATGATGTGGATGTTGAACAAGTAGTTTTGGCAATTTCATTTCTGATCTGAGAAATGCACCAAAGTGACTGAGAAACACTGTAAGCTGACTTTGGCTCTTTTATCTCCATTGAAGATTCTGATTAGTGTGTGCTAAATTTTGACTCCTAGTGTTTCCAGTTGGGTAATTGTGTGCTAATTGAGCTCAAACTTCGCAGACTTGAGTGAACAATATTGAATGCTTGTGCTTTCTAAATGACCACATGGTGTAAGCACTGCGAAATGTAGGGATTTGTGTGTAGAGTTTTGCAGTAACAGTTCACCAAATATAACTCATGTGTCAAAGCAGGGAATAGTGTTTAATGTTTAGGGAAATGGGTGTGCTTTTTCAAAAATGGCGTTATAGTTTTGAAATTTTAGTTCAAAAGACTGGTTAAAGTGTTTTAGCAATTGAGAAAAACTGTAAATAGCATAGTTGAGTACACTTAAATGGTCTTAAGTTTATCTTAAAATGTACTTAATACTAATTTTTAGTACAATAAGTACAAAATTAATGTGCGAAAATAGAGCACTTTTAGTAAAGTGTACTAAGTATACTTAAATAAAGTGTATTTTAGTGCACTTTTTTTTTACCTGGGGAATTACCACACTCAAAATCAATTTAAGTGTTAGTGCTAATAATGCATTCATATTAAGTGTACTTAAGTACAACTTTTGAGAAAATGTACTTCTACTACAATACATTACTAATAGATGTTTAATAAAATCTATTTAATGTAAACTTAAAATTACCACACTCAAAATCAATTTAAGTGTTAGTGCTAAAAATGCATTCATATTAAGTGTACTTAAAGGTTGTATCAGCGATTTCTAGCCTAAAACATAAAGTGTCAATTTCAGCTGACCTTTCTTCACGATCCGCTCGCTGCCTGCCCCATAAATTGTCAGGCAGCGGGCGGATCGTGATGAAAGGTCAGCTGAATTTGACACTTTATGTTTCAGGCTAGAAATCGCTGATACAACCTTTAAGTACAACTTTTGTGAAAATGTACTTCTACTACAATACATTACTAAGAGATTTTTTATATATTAACTTATTTTAAATTTAGGATTAGTATGTAAACAGTCTACTAAAAATCCTCTAATGTTTAAAGCATTTAAAGCACACTTTTGAAAAACACACTAATAAAACTCTTTTGTATGTGTTTTTTCTGTAGGATACTTTATTTTAGTACACTAAAAAAATATTTAAGCATTACTGGTGTTTAGTATACTTTTTTCAAGTGTACTAAAGTCCTACTGAAGTATAAAAATACTTTTAGTTAGTATATTTATAGTGTATTCATGGGTACCAAAGACGTCACTTCCGCTATGCTCGCCGCCATATTTGTGTCCGATATGACAACAGACATATAGCGCATCTAAATGAGATTTAATAATAAATTGAAATAAGAAATTACTTTTTACTACTACTTCCCACACTGTATATCTGACTTGATTGTACTTTTAGGACAACAAGTGTACATCGTTGTGAACGTAGTCGCTCGATGAAGGCTTTAAGACCTTGAAGAATCCTCTGCCGGCTGGTCACTAACTTACTTCACAGCGAACGGGACTCGCGCTGACGGCACTTATCCCCTCACAGTCCGCGCTTAGATTTCAGCAAATTAGTTTTGACAAATGCAGAGAAATGTGATTATTGAGCATAAGACCAACATCCAGCAAGCCAAGAAAACATAAAATATACCTAATGGAAGACGTCTTTCACGTCTTGTGTATTCCTAAACCTGGATCTCATTATTGAAGCACAAATTCAAGCACCAAAAGCATGAGATTTCTTTATTTAAAATATGCGTTTTTATTCATTCAAGCTATATGGCTGCAATAACATTTTAATTTAGTTTAGTTTATTACACCACTTGTGCAGCCAGTCACAATTCACAATTGTACCATTTACTCGGGACGATGGTTTGTGTGTAACTTTGTTGTACATAAATAGTTTCAGCAAAACAAATATGATTATTTTTGAGAACCTTTTTACATGTACATACTTTACTGCAGGCGTTGTAATGACGAACGCTATGTAGTAAAATAGTTTAGCGTTTATTATTTAATTTTCATAATTCACTAAACACCGTATATTCTAAAACACCTTCAACTATAAAGCACTCTTGCTCTTAAGCCAAATACACTGAAACAAATAATTTACAGCATCTGGATGTACTGTAAGTCACTATTCTCTGCATTAGCACTGTTTTGAACTTGCTGTTCGAATGCTTTCTTGTTTACTAAATCTTTGGACTTACGAATTGATCGGTTCAAAATGTAATCGCAAAAAAAAAATAAAAAATGCTTCTTTTCATTTTAAGGCATTATTTTTGTATTAATGTACTGATTCACAATCTTAGTCAATAATATGGCAACTATGGATAACCATCACGCTTTTATTTAACACAAAAAATAACAGTGTACTAAAAATGTATTTGCGGGTATTTAAGTGTATTTTCATTGCATTTAAGTATATATTTTTTTCACCTGGGATGTTAACTTGAAGTGATGATTTTATACATTTACATTGGGCGTCGTGTTGGTCTCAGGCCTCATGTTAATCATGTCCATTCTTGGAGCCATTTTATTCTCTTCAAAACAGTGAATCACGAACAAGAGGACCATGCAGAAGAAAATGGCCAGGGCATAACCTATTACCTTAAAATAAAATAAAATATCTATCTATCTATCTATCTATCTATCTATCTATCTATCTATCTATCTATCTATCTATCTATCTATCTATCTATCTATCTATTAGTGCCATCTAGGTCGTCATACAGATTTATTTTTATTTCAGTTGAAACATTATTAGATCTATTGAATGTTTTTTTTTTTTATTCTTCCCTGACAAAACTCAGAACTTGTATGGAGTGAGGTAAAAATATGTGGCACTTACCTTTGAGTAAAAAATTCTGACTTGTGTGTAGTCAAATTTTTCATTATCATCTCCTCCTTGATTTGATTCAGGCTTGCACCAACTCACACAATTTGGATGGAGTTTTGTATCACAGATGTAAGTTCCACTCCAATCGGTGCAAAGACAGGCAAAATAATCGCCATCAATGAAAAATATACAGAGCCACATTAGATATGGAATGAAGCGAACTATATAATGAAGAATGTTTTCGCGAAATGATTTTTTACCGTAGTTTTGTCCTTCAGACCCGTTTTTCAGTTCTTCAAATTTAAAAAAAAGTGAGAACATTATCCAAGCAAAGAAGGCAGGCACAAATAAGATGAGGAGTGCTATAGCCTTGTTCCGTTTTGTTTTGCATGAATTTTATACCCGTAAACCCCTTAAAAGTCAGTAACAAAAAGCTCACTGGAGCAGCGCTCTTAATAACAAATTTGTTTTTGTTTTTTGTGATATTTGTAGAAGGCATTTTCATGAAGAAGCACCACACAGTAAATATCTCTGATGACTCTTTTTGGTTGTTCCTGTGCCTTCTGCTCTATTGATTGTGATCCAGTCCACAGGATCCCCTGCAATGAACATAACACTAATATATTACTAATTACACTTAACGCAAATAGCTGCTGTCTTTTTTTAAATACGCTTTTTTTACTTCTTTAAATTCAATTAAATTAAATTCTTAATTCATAATATGAATAATATGTGACGATCATTCAGTTATGTTAGAATTTTACCATAGCAAACAAGAGAAATAATATTTAATTTTTAACATCAATAATTTGAACAACAATGGCAAAACTTTTGAAAAACAAAAGAAAAAAAGTGAATAATTAGTTTAAATGATGAATACACTCTCAGAACAATAAAAAGAACAGCCATTTTACAATATAAAAAATGCACTACAATTACATTTACAGCATTGAATCAGAAAAAGCATAGAATTAATTTTATTAATTTTAAACTTTTATTTTTGGAAATAAACATGCTGTTTTGTATTGTCTCTTATGAAGTATTGTCTGAAAAAGTATTTCTTTTTGCTTCTGCGGCAACAGGAAGGTGACAGGAAGTGTTTTTTTTTCAGCAAAAATCTTACAGTGAACTAGAGCTGGAAAAATATGTAAATATGTATGTAAGCATTAGTATTTCAACTACAAATCTTTGTTTTTAGCTTCTAAGATTCTGTTAATAAGATAATGTCGCGACAGTGGAGTGATCCGCACAGCCGATTTGGCAAGTTTTTTTTACACCGAATGCCCTTCCTGCCCAGCCCGGAGAGTGCACTAACTCGCGCAACCCCAGTGTTGGGGCACACACACTCACTCACTTATTCACTCACACCAGGACCGTGCAGAGACCTTTAAAGGGGCAGGTGCTCAAAGTATAAAAAGGGCATCTGAAACAAGACATTAAAGAGCCCCTAGGGTCCATCACCTCATTGTAGGCATCCAGTTACTTATTACTTATAACAATGTCATTAATAAGACAAATGATGCATTATTTGAAGTTTAAATTGCGTTTCAGGACTCAGTAATCAGTAATAATTTTTTTTCACTTTGTATTGTATTGTATTGTATTGTACAATTTGTATTGTATTGTAAGACTGTAGACAACAGGCTTTACTGCAGAGTATAGAAATAAATCAAACATATTAAGGAAGGAATTTTATTTCACTATTTAAAATATTTTAAATATCAATTTAAGGCAAATTGTTACCCTTTTTAAGAGCCGCAGGAGTAAAATGAACAGTATGAGTAGGATTTGACAATGTACGGTAGAATATTTAGGCATAAAATGGCATGATTTATAATTCAGATACAGCTTGTAACAAAACAAAATATCTTATTCAATGGAATTTTAGCATTTACACCATTAAAAGGGATAAATCGGGTGCTTGAGCACCTGCCCTTTTGGCTCCTATTGATCAAAGTACCCTTTTTTAAAGATTTTTTTTTTAAATAATATAAAAATTAAATATTTATAAAAAATAACGAATTTGCGACAGCCTGCCCAATCGAACTATTAGTAAAACTAATTAATAATGTTTTAGCTGTAAATAGAATGACCCTCGTGATGACCTTTCACGTGACGACCCCACCCGGAATTTCAGGACGATCCGATTATGTTTATAACGCCAAGTATAGACACCGTTGGTGGCTGCTGGTAAGTGGTGTTTTCACCAGATTTAACCTTACTTATTATTATAAGAATGACGTGAATAAAAGAGATTATGCACGAGTATTTATACTTTTTTATAGTTTGTGCATGTGTAGTCTGCTCTGAAATAGCTGCCGATAATGTTAATATCGTCATGTAAAAAAAATCGTAAATCTATCGTAAAGTAGAGAGCTCCTGCAGGTCCTTAAAAACTCCTTAATTAGGTTTGCTTCAAATTTAAGGCCATAAAAAGTTTTAAATATGTTAAATAGTATAAGAAAAGACTTAATTATAATTTAGGAGGTCTTACATTTGGGGACGGAAAGACAAGAATCGAGATAGAGCAGGATTAAACTTCAGAAGGCAATGATGTCATTTAATAAATAAGCACGCTGCAGGTTTCAAAGTCAAAACGCGGCACTGATGTCTTTATATGAATGTATCTGAAGGGAACCGGCAGAAACGTGTTGTTGGCATTTTCATTTCACGTCTGATAAAACAGCGTTCTCTTACGAGAGGTCTCTCGTACTGCGTAAGTATCTTACGCTAGGGGAAAATCCTTTTCTGCGAGATATTGAAGCCGAAAATTATCCTTAATTTTGAAATAATGTAAAGCGCGTTGCAGCAGCATACAGACATAGGCGAAACTGCAGCAGCCTATAGAGCGAGGCGTTGCGCGACGCCAGATCTAATGGGGGCATTTCGCGCCCTTTGCATCGCTTCCCGCCTAAAAGGGCGTGGTATAGGCCTATAAAACCGCTCGCAGGCAGCTATTATCTGATTTTTCATTCTTCAAGCGAAGCACACGCATCGCTGGAGCTGGATAAGAAGCCGCTGTCGACTGCAAGCATCTCAGCACCCCCCCCCCCCCCCAAGCCGACATAGCTCGCCGGTTCGCCCGCCAGCTTCACCAATCTCGTCAGCTCCCATTTCGGACGTTAAATGGCCGCCGTCTGCCGCCGCTTGTGTCAACGCTGCTGACAAAGGGACTGTCATGGAGGAGGAGGAGGATTACTGCTCTATCCTGGCGTCGTGCAGTGAGGATTGGGAGAGCTCTGCGGACCTCGCTCCACCCGCCCACGCTCCGTCAGGTACGAGAACTTCAATTGAGGCAGAGTTAATGAGGATCCTCACACAGGCCACGGCGAGCCTGGGCCTCGAGTGGTCCTCACCAGAATAGCCCGCTCACAACCGACTGGATGGCTATTTTTTGCCAAAAGGGGAGCGCACTTCAAGCACGTCTAAACCGGCGCCTTTTCTTCCTGAGTTACATGAAGAACTGGCTAAGTCCTGGAGCGCCCCCCACTCGGCGAGAGTGCACCCATCCTCTTCCTTGGGGTTCTCTACTGTGGACGGCGCCGAGAACAGAGGATACCTCTCGATGCCGCCGGTCGAAGAGGCGATTGCAGCCCACTTGTGTCCGCCCTCCGCTGGACAGCGTGCTAAGTCGTCGCTGCCTTCAAAAGCCTGCCGCCAATCTTCAAACCTGCTCCGCCGCGCGTACACCGCCGCTGGACAGGCCGCGTCAGCGCTGCACACTATGGCCACGCTGCAGATATTCCAGGCTGACCTCCTCCGAAGGCTGGATGAGGAAGGGCCTGAAGCGATCTGCGTGCCGGACTTACGAAGCGCCACGGACCTCGCTCTCCGCGCTACAAAGTTCGCAGCACAATCCATAGGACGCAACATGGCCGCGCTTACGGTATCTGAGAGGCATTTGTGGCTGACGCTGGCCGAGTCAGAACGCGCAGCATTCCTCGACGCTCCACTTTCACCCGCTGGCCTGTTTGGATCCTCTGTCAGGTGATGAGGCACTTCCTGCCAAAGTGTTCCAGTTCTGCAGCCAGCCGTGGGAAACCGCTTGCACAGAGCTCAAGACCTCAGCCACAGCCCGCTGCCGCAGCTTCGCAACGTCACCGAGCGCAAGGCGCGAGACCGCGTTCCCGCTCTTCTGGCCGCCGTCCCGTTGGGCATGGCCCGAGGCCCAGAATTGAGCTAAAGCCTGAGCCTCCGAAGCTGTCCTAGCAAAGCTAGGAAAAAGACGGTGCACGAGTCCCGCTGATGCCGGACCCCCACGAAAGGTATTTGCTCGTTCAGTTCAAAAAATGTGACTGTTTCAGTGTTATATGCAGCCAACAAACCGGCTCTGTCGCCCGTTTGCCTGTACTCAAAAGCCAATCACACGGAGTGTATTTTCTGGTGTCCCGGCCACGGCCGATTGCGCTTCACATGTGGTAAACCTGCCCACTTCACAGTGCCCACAGACATCACATTATGCACGTCCCAAGGTTTCTTTAAAAACTAAACCAAAAGGCGTTCCCTATATGCAGGCGAACGTTGTTTGCAGTGTGTTAAATGTGCCTGTTGCCACACAACCACATCCACACACAGACGTAGTAGTTCCCGCTGTCAGCGCCCGCGCCCCGAATGTCACGAGCACGTCTCTTGTGCCACAGCACACCGAAACCACTCCGTTACTGAGCGAACGGAGCGCGCTTCGTATTCAACCTCTAGCTATTCATGCAAACGCATGGGAAAAGCTTCCAGGGGTTTCGGAATGGGTGCTGGACATTATAAAAGGAGGCTATTCGCTACAGTTTCACCGACGCCCGCGCCGCTATACAGAGCGCGTCGAGACCACAATGCAGACAGAAGCAGCACACCTGCTTCGAGCCGAAGTGGCGAAACTATTGAGCAAAGGAGTCATAAAGCCCCTTTCTCAAGCTCAAAGCGAAGGAGGGCTGTACAGCAGATATTTCCTGGTACCGTAAAAAGACGGTGGTCTCAGACCCATATTAGATCTAAGGCAGCTGAACAGCATCGGTTGTGAAAGCGCTGGTGAAGCATCGGTTCAGGATGCTCACGACCAGAAAAATCCTTGCGCAAGTTCAAGACTGGTTCGTGTCAGTGAATCTGAAAGACGCGTATTTTCAAATATAGATAGCGTCACGTCACAGGCGGTTTTTGAGATTCACCTTCGAGGGCCAGGCATATCAGTACACAATCCTGCCGTTCGGTTTGTCCCAGGCACCCCGTACATTTACGAAGTGCATGGACGCAGCGCTCGTTCCTCTCAGACTGAAAGGCGTGCGCATACTGAACTATTTGGACGATTGGCTGATTCTAGCGCAATCTCGCTCAGTGCTTGTGGAACACACGACCATGTTACTCGATCACCTTGAGAATTTGGGTCTCAGAGTCAATTGGGCGAAGAGCTCTCTGTCTCCCAGTCAGAAGACTTCCTTCCTGGGCACAGAATTGGACTCGCTGTCAATGATAGCGCAGCTATCACCACAGCGCGCAGCAGACATTCTGCGCACAGCAGGCTCGTTCCGCTGCGGCGCCTCTGTCCCGCTCAAAAAAATTTCAGAAAATGCTGGGTCTCATGGCCTCAGCATCATCAGATCTCCAGCTGGGTCTGCTCTGCATGCACCCACTGCAGTTCTGGTTGAAAGTGCGCGTCCCGCGTCAAGCATGGGCGTCCGGTCGGCTTCGTCTCACGGTCAATCAGAAATGTGTCACAGCCCTGAAACCGTGGAAAGTAGTCGACTGGTTCCAGTCAGGTGTAAGCCTGGGGACTTCCTCGAGAATAAAAGTGGTGTCTACCTCGGGATGGGGGGCTCTGCTCGAGGGCAGACCGTCTTTTGGCCAGTGGTCAGAACGGGAAAAGCTCCTGCATATCAACTGCCTCGAAATGCTGGCAGTACAGAATGCGCTGATGCGCTTCTGTCCCCAAATAAAAGGAAACCATGTACTAGTCCGCTCGGACAACATGTCAGTGGTTTCCTACATATATGGCCAGGGCGGTCTCAGGTCCAAAAACCTATACAGACTTGCAGAACGCCTCCTGTATGGGCTCAGCGCAACCTGCGCTCGCTGAAAGCAGCGCATGTGCCGGGGCTTCTAAACATAGGGCCAGACAGACTGTCCAGGAACAACGTTCCAGCACCTACACCCACAGACAGTACAACTACTGTGGAAAAAATTCGGCAGAGCGGAAGTAGACCTGTTCGCGTCTCTAAACAGCACTCACTGTCTGGAATTTTTCTCAAAAAGCAGAGACGCGCTGGCCCACGAATGGCCCCGCCGGCATCTCTATGCGTTTCCCCCCGTCTCTCTCCTTCCTCAGGTGATAGAGAGGGTCAGGGAAAAAGGATGTTCAATACTGCTGGTAGCGCCGTTTTGGGAAAACCAGCCCTGGTTCCCAGCGCTGATGCAGCTGACGAGCACTGCCCCGTGGCCGATACCAGTGAGGAGAGACCTTCTCTCTCAGGCCAGCGGCTCGATTTGGTATCCTCACCCAGAGCTGTGGTCCCTTCATGTCTGGGCCACCAGCGAATATATGATGAACTCCCTAAAGGAGTATTAAACACGATCACGCAGGCTAGAGCCCCTTCTACGAGACGGCTCTATTCCTCAAAATGGTCTATGTTTTCGGGTTGGTGCGCAGCCCGCGGCTCGTCACCCACTAACTGTGGTGTGATGGAGGTGCTTTCCTTTCTACAAGAGCTGCTGGACAAGGGCAGAACCCTGTCCACACTCAAAGTCTATGTGGCGGCCATAACAGCGTTATGGACATCGAGGACAACGCTAGGTCAGTCTATAGGAAGGAACGATTTAGTTATTCGCTTCCTGAGGGGAGCTAGAAGACTGAATCCCCCCAGACCTCCCTCAGTCCCCGTACGGGACCTTTCTGTGTCTCTTAATACTGTGTTTCTGCTTGCTCTCGCTTCAGTGAAGCGCATAGGGGACTTGCATACGCTCTCCGTGAGCGCGACGTGCATGGAATTTAGACCTAACGACTCTAAAGTCATACTCAAACCCAAACATGGTTACGTTCCAAATTCCCTTAACACACCGTTTAGGGCACAGGTCATCGCTCTGTCAGCCCTACCGGTCACTGATGAGTTAATGGACGCGGGCCTCCTATGCCCAGTCAGGGCATTACAAGCTTACGTGTCTCACTCGTCTGCTTTTAGACAGACAGAACAGCTTTTTGTTTCGTTTTACGGGCGTCCCAAGGGACTGGCCGCGTCGAAACAGAGCTTATCCAGATGGATAGTTGATGCTATTGCGCTGGCATATGCTTCCAAGGGCATGCAGTGCCCGCTAGGTGTCAGAGCACATTCCACAAGGGGAGTGGCCTCATCGTGGGCTTGGTCGAGTGGGATTGCCTTGCAAGATATTTGTACGGCGGCAGGCTGGACCTCTCCGTCTACATTTATAAGGTTTTACAAGCTGGAGGTTCCCGCCTTACAGGCCAGTAGTGTTGGGCATGTACCTTTAAAAAAGTAATTAGTTATAGTTACTAGTTACTTCTCACAAATAGTAACTGAGTTAGTAACTGAGTTACATCATTATAAAACTAACTAATTACCAGGAAAAGTAACTATTGTGTTACTTAAAAAAATCTAATTTAATATAACTATAAAATAAATCTAAAATATTGTACACTAATCTACACTATTTTAATGTTGTTGTGGGACAACGTGAGAGACAACTATCAAATTCAACATATTATAATTACTATTGTGGAACAGTAAAGCACAATAGATGGTTTAGAACTTTAAATATCGTTATCACCTGCGTTATTAGCCACTAATTTTGTGGCGGCATGTGACGATGTGAGGTGCTTCGGTAGATTAGAATTACCTGTCACCGACGCAGAGAGACTTTTTTTTCCCTGGGCATAAGTTGTACGTTACATAAACATTTTTGCCTTTCACCTCAGCGAGGGAAAAGTAATGCTTATACTTCCAGTTTGCAAAAGCTGCCTTTGAACTTGTTGGACTTGCCATCGTTGTGATGTTGTGGATATTTGTGTGTGAGACTGACCGTGCATGTGCTTGTGTGTGAACAACCGCACTACTCTGCCTCTGATTGGCAAACAATGGAAATTAACTCAATCTAAGCCAATCATCGCGTTCTCAGTTACACCACGTTTACAGACACACCAATCATCATCACTGGTTATGTGTCCCGCCTCAGCCCCGAACATACACAAACACACACACACACACACACACACACACACACACACACACACACACACACACACACACACACACACACACACACCCCAGAGAAAGAGAGGTCCTATGGCTGAGAGAGACGCTGCTCGCATGAAAACTGCTTCAGTGTTGTCAATTATAGTAAAGCGCATTTTATTGTCATTAACGGTAACGGCGTTGTAACGGGGGAAACGTTGTAATTCGTTTGATTACTCGTTACTGAAAAAAGTATCGCCGTTAGTAACGCCGTTTATTTATAGCGCCGTTATTCCCATCACTGCATATAACACTTAGTTTCTATGTAATATTAGCGTAGGAATAAAGCATTCAGTAAATTAGCATAAATTACCTGCACCACTGCCACATTCAAAGGCGTTTCATCCTTTCCACTCAGTTGATGTCGGTCAGTCTTCGTGCCCGTCTATAAAATCATTGTCGTTTATTATGTGAAGGTATTGACACATTTGTTATCCTTCCACTTGCTAAGAAAAACATCTTACCGCCGGTAGCGCGGGTGAGTTTGAATTGCTCAGTAGCGGTATTGTGACATGCGCACTCAATCGCTCAAGTATTTTAATGAAATGCGTTTTAGTTCATTGATGATGAGAGCACATATGGACAAACAGTTACATGAAGTGTTTTTCCCCCTCAATAACTCTATAATACATTCATTTTACTACAAGTAACTAGTACATTGACATTTTTTGAACAGGTTATATATTCATCTGTATATTTTCCCAAGAAAAATGAATTGAAACAATTAATAAATTTACAATAAGCAGTATTAGGCATAAATGGTTAATAAACTTGAATAAATTAAATAAATACATTGGTAATTTTGATATATATTGTTAACATATATGGTCTTATCATTTAATACAATATACAATTTTAATATGTATTGTAAACATATATGGCCATGACATGCAATACCATATAAAAGTTGACCATATATATACTTTCAATATATGTTTATATACATGTTATTATGTTATTATACATATATATGTTCGGAAATGCATATATGTTATAAACATATATCTACATATACTGTATCCAGAAGATGTATATATGTGATAATAATATATTGCCCTATATTTAACATATATGAGAGTAGCACTTCTGATATATTCTGATATATATACATTTTGGTATGGTCTCCAACAACACCCCTCTCCCCCACTCCTGCAACTCACATTCAAATCAGTGAAGATGAGGTGTGCCAGGTCTTTAAAAACAAAAAACAAGTAGAAAGGCACCAGGCCCTGACAGTGTGACAACAGCCTGTCTGAAATCCTGTGCTGATCAGCTGGCCCTCATCTTCTCACAGATCTTCAATAGGTCTCTGGAGTTGTGTGAAGTCCCTGCCTCTTTCAAATGCTCCACAATCATCCCCATTCCAAAAAAACACATTGTTGGGGTTGAGCTTCCCTCCCTCCAGGATATCTATACCAGGCGGTGTGTAAGGAAAGCCAGGAGGATCATCAGTGACTCCAGCCACCCGTCCCACAGACTGCTCTCCCACAGACGCCTCCACAGCATCCGATCCCGCACTAGCCGACTAAGGGATAGCTTTTTCCGCATTTGCACATTCACAATGTGAATAATAAATGTTTATTGCACTGAAATCTTTGCACTATGTGCTATCCTCCCCAATCTCTCTTCTGCCCAATTTCATATAAATAATACCTCTTTTGCACATTTCTCAACTTGCACTTGTATTGCTAAATGTAAATATGTCTAATCGTACACTGTGTGTACTATGTATGTATGTTTGTATGTATGTATGTATGTATGTATGTATTGCAAATTGTCACTCTGTATTATCCTGTAGGTATGTAACTGTCTATATGTAAATTGTCCCTGCATTGGGAGCTCGCTCCCAAGAATTTCACTCACCTAGGCACAGGTGCTGTGGTGATCAGACAATAAAAGTGATTTGATTTGATTTGAAACCCAAAATAACAGGAATTAAAGACTACAGACACATCTGTCGTCATGAAGTAATTCAAAAACTGGTTCTGGCTTATCCGAAGGACATCACCGGACACCCTGCAGTTTGCTTATCGAGCAAACTGGTCTGTAGATAATGCAGTGAAGATGGGTCTACATTTCATACTGCAGCATCTGGATAAATCAGGGACCTACGTGAGGATCCTCCTGTTTGTGGACTTCAGTTCAGCCTTTGACACTATCATCCCAAACCTCCGCCTGCCTAAACTAACTCAGCTCTCTGTGCCCACAGAGACAAAACTGTTATGTTTTCCAAAATGGGCATAAATTCTTTTGCATGTCCAGTCTTGCACACTTTCAGTAAGATACTAATGCCAAGATTTGATCATGCACATGGCCAAACATGTCTATGAAGTCAGTCTCTCAATATTATAAGTGGAAATTTTCACACTGGGTCAGTCCATAAATGTTAGAATATTTAATTGTACAGTATAGCCACAAGACAGATGATTCTACAGTAAAAAAAAAAAAAAAGAAGAAGAAGAAAGAAAAAGAAGATACATTTGTATACATGATGTTTTTGTTTTGTATTTTGTTTAATGTTACATCTCATTTTACAGCTCTGTTGCCATAAAAAATATTTAAACAGCTTAACAACTCAAATAATATAGAAGTTTAAACATGAGAAGGTTGCACAGGTAGTTCAGCTCCTCCAGGCTGGTACAGTCATGCATGCCCTAGCAAAGAGGTTTGGTAAAAGAGGTCTCCCAGCACAATCTCAAGAGCATGGAGTTACAAAATGACAGCCTGACAGAACTATTCAAAGGCAACAACCCAGCAGCAGGACCTCTGTTCCTTTGTGAAACTGCTAGATCCCTCAGAAATTACCTTCAGGCTCCAAGTGTGCAAATTTCTGACCACACTGTCTAATACTCCATGAGGGTGGCGTTAGGGCATGGTTCCTTAAATCTTACCCTGGAGGGCCAATGCACTGCAGAGTTTAGCTACAAACCTTATTAAATTTACCTACCTGTGATTCCAGACCAACACTGTGCTTGATTGGAACCGGAATTAGCAGGTCCACCATTGGTGCCCAATCACCCATTGTCTTAATGGATGAAAGTAAGTTCACTCTCGGGGGAGCAGACGACGACCAGAGCCAGATCGAAATCCTCCACAGAGGAGTAGGAGCCCACCAGGGCGGAGCGGACGGAGCAGGAACCCACCAGGGCGGCGCAGACGGAGCATGAGCCCACCAGGGGGGCGTAGACGGAGCACATACGGCCTCCATGGCCGTAACAAGGCAGACAGGAACTTCAGGAACGGCCTCCATAGCCGTGGCAGGGCAGACAGGAACTTCAGGAACGGCCTCCATAGCCGTGGCAGGGCAGACAGAAACTTCAGGAACGGCCTCCATAGCCGTGACAAGGTAGACAGGACTTTAGGAACCGCCTCCATAGCCATGACAAGGACGATAGGAACTTCGGGAACGGCCTCCATAGCCGTGACAGGGATGACAGGGAGCCTTGGCGGTGCAGGCAAAGCAGGGAGCCTAGGTGGTGCAGGCAGAGCAGGGAATTCCGCCATGAACACCGCCTCAAAGAGAGGCATTGGCGCAGCGGATTCTTTGACTGGCGAGGCTTCAGGATCACAGTGTGCAGCCCACACACTCAAAATGGCGATGGCCATCCTGGGCAGTGCGGTGGCAAAAGGGATGCACACCAGGTCTGAGGGCGTAGGGCTTGGGAGTGTAGGTTCTACCGGTTTGCCTGCGGCCCGCACTGACCTCAAAGGAGGGTCCATTATGTTGGCAATCAAGACATGCCGAGGCTCTGGGAGATCAGACGAGGCGTGGCTCAGGACGCTTAGTGACTCCAGCCACCCGTCCCACAGACTGCTCTCTCTGCTGCCCTCAGGAAGACGCCTCCGCAGCATCCGAACCCGCACTAGCCGACTAAGGGATAGCTTTTTCCCCACGGCTACCAGTCTAATGAACAATCAGAACTAACACTAGCTGCATACGCCCACTATATCATATGCCACGCACTGCCCTTTATCACTGGACTCTATGCACACATTGCACTTAATACAATAATATCTGTTACACTGTAAACCATCCAATACACATCTATGTCCTTGCATATCCAATCTATACATAATCCACTGCACTGTTGACAATCTTCCTTAGTGGAATCTGAGTGTGCTACACACAGGTGAGTGGGCCATACAAACCACCTGTAGCATCACACTCTGCTCCATTTGCACATTCACAATGTGAATAATAAATGTTTATTGCACTGAAATCTTTGCACTATGTGCTATCCTCCCCAATGTCTCTTCTGCCCAATTTCATATAAATAATACCTCTTTTGCATATTTCTCAAAAATACATCTCAACTTGCACTTGTATTGCTAAATGTAAATATGTCTAATCGTACACTGTGTGTACTATGTATGTATGTTTGTATGTATGTATGTATGTATGTATGTATGTATTGCAAATTGTCACTCTGTATTATCCTGTAGGTATATAACTGTCTATATGTAAATTGTCCCTGCATTGTCTGGAGCTCGCTCCCAAGAATTTCACTCACCTAGGCACAGGTGCTGTGGTGATCAGACAATAAAAGTGATTTTAAAAAGTGACTGCTGCAAAACAATTGATAATGTCACAAAAAAGCACATATCTTTTTGGTGCAGAGAAAAGAAAACGGAAGAAATCAGAGAAAGAAAAAAAAACAGCAAGATAAAAGTATATTAAAAAATGAGTATAAACTAAATGAGGCTAAATTGCAAGCTAACATTAGCTGGCTAGTTAATTAAGCAAACAAGAAAGTTAATGTTTTAATTAACATCCGCAAATTTAAGCTTTGCAATATTAATATATTATAATACAACATATTACTTAGCTGGATTAAAATTCAAGTTTTTGTATTCTGTGTAAAAATAACTTTCCTGGGTTATATTTTTGTAATAAAAATAAGCTTCTGTTTCACAAGCTTGGTGATAATAATAAAAATAAGCTTCTGTTTTATAACTTTGGTACTGATAACAGTTTAACATTACTTACATTGGCCTACGTTTGGGGTCTGTGTTATTATAGAATTATGTCTTAATGTTTGAGGTGTACAGATGGCTTGCTGCCATATATATTTTTCATATAAAAATACCCTGTTTGTATTTGACTAATTTGTAGTTCTTTGGCATTTAGCTTTATATTTTGTTATTTATTATATTATTTATTTTATTTGTAGTTGACTGTATTGCACTTTTTACATGTTGCAAAATTTTCTGACCAAAAGTAAAGTGGTTAACGTTAGCCTTATATTTTATTATTTATTTTATTTGCAGTTGATTGTAGTATTGCACTTTTTACATGTTGCAATTTTTTTTATTAGTGTTTACAGTAAGAGCATTGACCTATAGTTTATTTTGCTACACAAGTATGCCAACTGGTACTGCAAGACTTTGAATGTTAAAGTGCAAATTAACACCTGACTACTCCTTTTTTTGGGTTTGCTACTGTTACAATTAAAGATCATAGCAAGGGTAAAAACTTGGTACTGTTTGATTTAAGCAACAAAGCTACAATAAAATACAATTTAAATTGGGTGTGTTAGATTTATAGTGTGCGATAATAAAGGATTGACAATAATTAGTCATAGTGGTGGCACAGACGGGCCCCCAAATAAAATTCTGCTTAGGGCCCCCTGAAGGCTTGGGCCGGCCCTGATCCTGTTTGTGGACTTCAGTTCAGCCTTGGACACTATCATCCCAAACCTCCTCCTGCCTAAACTAACTCAGCTCTCTGTGCCCACAGAGACAAAACTGTTATGTTTTCCAAAATGGGCATACTTTCTTTTGCATGTCCAGTCTTGCACACTTTCAGTAAGATACTAATGCCAAGATTTGATCATGCACATGGCCAAACATGTCTATGAAGTTAGTCTCTCAATATTATAAGTGAAAATTTCCACACTGGGTCAGTCCATAAATGTTAGAATATTTAATTGTACAGTATAGCCACAAGACAGATGATTCTACAGTAAAAAAAAATAAAAATAAAAAAAGAAGAAGAAAAAGATACATTTGTATACATGATGTTTTTTTGGTTTTGTTTTTTAGTTTTTTGGTTAATGTTACATCTTATTTTACAGCTCTGTTGCCATAAAAAATATTTAAACAGCTTAACGACTAATAATATAGAAGTTTAAACATGAGAAGGTTGCACAGGTAGGTCAGCTCCTCCAGGCTGGTACAGTCATGCATGCACTAGCAAAGAGGTTTGGTAAAAGAGGTCTCCCAGCACAATCTCAAGAGCATGGAGTTACAAAATGACAGCCTGACAGAACTATTCAAAGGCAACAACCCAGCAGCAAGACCTCTGTTCCTTTGTGAAACTGCTAGATCCCTCAGAAATTACCTTCAGGCTCCAAGTGTGCAAATTTCTGACCACACTGTCTGATACTCCATGAGGGTGGCGTTAGGGCATGGTTCCTTAAATCTTACCCTGGAGAGCCAATGCACTGCATAGTTTAGCTCCAAACCTTATCAAATTTACCTACCTGTGATTCCAGACCAACACTGTGCTTGATTGGAACCGGAATTAGCAGGTCCACCATTGGTGCCCAATCACCCATTGTCTTAATGGATGAAAGTAAGTTCACTCTCGGTGGAGCAGGCGACGACCAGAGCCAGATCGAAATCCTCCACAGAGGAGCAGGAGCCCACCAGGGCGGAGCGGACGGAGCAGAGCCCACTAGGGCGGCGCAGACGGAGCATGAGCCCACCAGGGGGGCGTAGACGGAGCACATACGGCCTCCATGGCCGTAACAAGGCAGACAGGAACTATAGGAAACGGCCTCCATAGCCGTGACAAGGCAGACAGGAACTTCAGGAACGGCCTCCATAGCCGTGGCAGGGCAGACAGGGACTTCAGGGATGGCCTCTATAGCCGTGACAAGGACGATAAGAACTTCGGGAACAGCCTCCATAGCCGTGACAGGGACGACAGGGAGCCTTGGTGGTGCAGGCAAAGCAGGGAGCCTTGGTGGTGCAGGCAGGGCACCTTGGCGGTGCTGGCAGAGCAGGGAGCCTTGGCGGTGCAGGCAGAGCAGGGAGCCTTGGTGGTGCAGGCAGAGCAGGGAATTCTGCCATGAACACCGCCTCAAAGAGAGGCATTGGCGCAGCGGATTCTTTGACTGGCGAGGCTTCAGGATCACAGTGTGCAGCCCACACACTCAAAATGGCGATGGCCATCCTGGGCAGTGCGGTGGAAAACGGGATGCACACCAGGTCTGAGGGCGTAGGGCTTGGGAGTGTAGGTTCTACCGGTTTGCCTGCGGCCTGCACTGACCTCAAAGGAGGGTCCATTATGTTGGCAATCAAGACATGCCGAGGCTCTGGGAGATCAGACGAGGCGTGGCTCAGGATGCTCAGGCGAGACGTGACTTGGCTCTGGACGCTCAGGCGATTTGACATGGCAGGAACAGCTGTGACTTGACTTGCCGTGGCAGGAACAGCTGTGACTTGACTTAGTGTGGCAGGAACAGCTGTGACTTGCCTTGGCTTTACCGGAACAGTTGTGACTTTGTCTTGGCTTTAGCGGAACAGCTGTGACTTGACTTGGCTTTGGCGGAACAGCTGTGACTTGACTTGGCTTGGGCGGAATAGCGGTGACTTGATTTGGCTTTAGCGGAACAGCTGTGACTGGACATGGCTTGGCTGGAACAGCTGTGACTTGACTTGATTCAGGAGGTACTGTAGTGTCTTGATGTGACTCTGCAAGTGCTGCTGTAACTTGCATGGATACAGGAAGTGTTGAGATGTCTTGACTTGACTGAGGGTGTGAAACTCTGTCTTGGCTTGACTCACACAGCTGTGAAGTGACTTGACGTTGCAGAAACAGCAGCTGTAACATGACTTGATTTTGCAGGAACAGTAGCTGTGACGTGACTTGACTTGCCAGGAGCAGCAGACATGACATGAACAGGCTGTGGCTTGGCTGAGGTAGCGTTAGCAGGTGCTGGCTTGGCTGATGTGGCTTTAGCAGATGCTGGTTCAGGAGCAGCAAACTCGGTGTAGGTTGGTTCTGGCATCAGGATTGTGGCTTGTCGAGGGTCCAGCGTGGCGGCCATCTTTGCGACTGGCTCTGGCGTGGCGGCCATTTTGACGACAGGCTCTGGTGTGGCGGCCATCTTGTGAGCAGGCACTGAAAGGGCGGCCATCTTGTGAGCAGGGTCTGGAAGGGAGGCTATCTTGTAAACAGGCTCAGGAAAGGCAGCCATCTTGTGAACAGGCTGTGAGATGGTGGCCATCTTGTGATGGGGCTCTGGGCTAGCAGACATCTTGTGCTGTGGCTCTGACATCTTGTGCTTTGGCTCAGGGCTAGCAGACATCTTGTGCTGCGGCTCAGGGCTAGCAGACATCTTGTGCTTTGGCTCAGGGCTAGCAGGCATCTTGTGCTGTGGCTCAGGGCTAGCAGACATCTTGTGCTGTGGCTCAGGGCTAGCAGACATCATGTGAGGCTTGTAATTGTGAGCTGTGATGCGAGATTTGTCATCTGACTCCTCAACAAGTCCCACAGTGAGTGAGGAGCCAGTGACCAACAAAGCAAAGTCCAAAAATTCACTAAGTGACCCTCGAGGACCACTGACTGTGAGCATGGTTCGTAGCGGTTCATTTAGTCCATGTATAAATAAGTCCATAAGTGCACAGTCCAGGAAAGTGGAGTAGTGAATAATGTCCAGAAAATCTTTGATGTGGTCCTCAAGGGGCCGATTACCTTGAGGCTTGAGAGCAAAGCTGATGATTGGGTCCATGTTTGCGATGGTTGACGGATTGTTCTGTAACAGAGGCGGTGAGAGGTGGATCCAAATGCAAGCTTTGTTTGATTGGTCGTATTTAAACAATCAGGGTCAAACACCAGCAAACAGGAACAACAAGGGTAATCCGAGGTAATCCAATACACAGGCAAAAGGTCAAAAATCCAAATGAGCAGTCCAAAGAGGGAATTGAAACTAAACTAGAAAACTAGGAAAAACTATGACTATGACTAAATGGAACTGGGACAAGGCTAGAAACAAAAGAGTAAACTAGAACAAGTTAAACGCTAAAGATAAATGCTAAACAATGATCCGTGAACACAAGGAAGAGACAGGCTATATAACAAACACTAGGGGTCACATGACAGAAACAACCAATGGGGAACAGACACATGGAACAGAGGAACCAATCAGAGAATAACACACAAACCAGGGAAATACAAGGTTGGTAGAGACAACAAATAACATATAGAGGCTGCGTTCGAAACCGCATACTCAATGAGTAGGTACTTAATTTCAATAAGTACTTACTTAACGAGCGCTAAAAGAGTACGTACTCTACAGCCAAATCTCGTTGAGTATGGATGTGATCTGCACGTCTTCCGCCATGTTGACGTTATCATGTGACCAACGACGTTATAACAAGTGCAACAACTTAACATATAGCGACAGGTTTAATTCATCTTTCTATAAATATTGTGATATTGATGACATTTGTTCATTTTGTGGTCATGTTGAAGAAACAGCTGTTCTTTTATTGTGATTGTAGTATAACGGATACGTTTTGGGTTCATTTAGGTTTTTCTGTTTTTTAATTCTTAAAGAAATAATTTTTGTTAGGAAAACCCAAATTCTTTATTTTTGCAAAAGTTATTACTTTTGTTTTATGTTCAAAATTGTTTATCCACACGCAAAACTATAGCTTAAATTACTGTTAAATTTCTCTTTTTTTATCCCTGAGGCTTATCAGTAACA
Organism: Garra rufa; assembly: GCF_049309525.1. Taxonomy (NCBI): domain Eukaryota; kingdom Metazoa; phylum Chordata; class Actinopteri; order Cypriniformes; family Cyprinidae; genus Garra; species Garra rufa. The sequence continues at coordinate 22,988,112 of NC_133367.1, read as the reverse complement.
AAAACAAATCCAATTTTTCATAAACTATGATGTGAATATTTGGATTATTCAGAGATATTTAATCATATTTGCCTGTGTATATAATCACATACTATGATGTAAGCAAGCCTAATAGTTATGTTTTCAGGTTTTCTCATTATGATTGTTCATTGTTAAAGATAAATACCATCTTTCCCTGAGCCTGTAATAAGTTATGTAGTAATAATAATAAAAAGAAAATAAGCACAACAGGTGCTCAAACACCTCATAGCATCAGTAACACAACAACCCTACCTAGTACATCTTCCTCCATGTTTGCAATATCTGCACAAAGGAGACGTGGATCCGCTTCTCCAAGGTCTTGTGTTTGGAGAAGACAGTTGATTTTACACTCAAAAAATGTAAGTATTACTACTTAGAAATTAGGATTACCTCAGAATGCACTGATCAATAATAATCATAAATGCTGACCTATAATTAATTATATTTTTTAGTAAAACAAGCATGTTTTTTTTTCAATCAAGTAATTAATTAATGCATATGTTAATGAAACTTTTATTTACTGATAACAACATGGGTATATGAGTAAAATAATAAAGTAACCATGAACATAAATAAAGACACATGGAACAAAGCTTTATTCAGACATATTGGTATTTTAGTCTTTCTCTAGAGATGCTCTCGCTGGCTCTTTGGTCTCTGAGGATGAAGAGACCACAGCAACATCTGGTCCAGATGAGAGAAAGGGCAGGTGGAGTGGTGGAGGGTCTCATCGATGGCACCATTTCCAGGATGCTGCTGAGGATTTCTCTTTTCTCACTGCACACACCAGTCTGCAGCAGACATTTCAGATCATACAAAGATGCACAAATATAATACAAAAGTTGATCTTTTTATTATTGCATTAAAAACCTATACATAATAATGGCATAATCTGTATATTGTGTTTTTGCTATTTTGCACTTTGCACTTTGTCTTGTGTACTTGTATATTGTTATTCTTTGTAATCTATGTTTTGTCTTGTCACTGTCACTTTGTTGCACTGTGGAGCTGCTGTCACTAAAACAAATTCCTAGTATGTGTAAACATACCTGGCAATAAAGCTCATTCTGATTCTGATTCTGAAGATCTCTGTATTAGAAGTAACAAAATTACCAAACTTTATATTAAGTTTCGGATTTTGTTTTTCCTAAAAAATGCTGCTGTCACCTTTCCTTTCAGGTCCTGCTCCACCGCAAAATATCTGCAACAAAGGCACAGAAATCTAGAATCAGAAAAGTGCTTAAAGTTTTTTTAATATTATTAAGAAACTGCAACTTAAGGTTTAAATAGATGTCTGTAGTGTACTCACTCAAAGCCTTTGATGGCAGCACTGCTTCATCAATCACTCTTCACCAGACAAGCATACTTCTCTCATCTGTCCCTGTAACATCCACACAAGATTCAGCTCCCTCTGATTCATGTGCTCAATACTACATTTATGAGCTAGCTGTTGTGTTCATTGGTTTATCATCAAATTCAAATGCTCCTGAATTTATCAACAGTACTATTAGACAAATGAAATAGATAACTCATGTTTAGTTACTATATGTAGCCTACATGTGTTTATTTACATTAATGTAAAGCAGTGTTGACAACAGTGAACTCTACATAAACTCACATAACGTCCATCACTCATTTAGATGTCTGTTTCGTGTTGTGATGTGCTCATTTAATTCTCTTAGAACATGTTCCTGTCAGTTGTTAAACATTTAAGATGCTATGGTCGCTATACGTAATAAAACGTGTTTTACAGCGAAATCACATATATACTTTAACGTTACACGTCTTGACACCTTATGCAAATCAGCAGTTTACGATACAGCTCAACAAATACGATTTTCAGACAGAGAACCGTGTTTTGGTTTGTAATACTCACATTTGTAAACACTCTCGTTGCGGTTCCCAATCACGTTCGATGATCACGTTTTGGCCTCCTGTGGCCTCCTGGGATTGAAAAGTATCCATCAGATGAACACTTCAGGATCTGGGCTGAAGCAGTAAGACATCCGGGGATTTCTCGCCTACTCTTTTATGAATACTGAGGTTTCGAACGTACTTCTTTCTTCACGTCCTCATTTTCCCTACTATATAGTAGGTAAGTAGGCATATTCGAACGCACTTTAAGTAGACGTTCGTCCGAATCTCGCGGGAATTAGTGCACTCGCCTACTCATTCTCGCCTACTCTTTTATGAATACTTAAGATTCAAACATACTTATTCACTCGCCTACTGCTTTTTGCCTACTATATAGTATGGAAGTATGCGGTTTCGAACGCAGCCAGAGAGTCCATCTTGGAGTGCCCCCTAGTGGGGCTGCGGGGCACCCGTAACAGTTAAGTTGATGTAGATATGGCAGAGATGCATGGTAAAGATCAACTGATGACATAATCAAACAGATAAAGAACACTGCGTACAGTAATAATTGTATGCAATCAAACTTATAGAAAAATTCATAGTGCTGTATATTCTGTTTCTGCTACAGTGGGATACAAACAACAATGGTCAGGGAGTTCTGCTAAAGTGTTTTGGTTAGTAAGTTCTGCTATAGGAGGTCAGACAGCAAAGGTCATGGGTCAAGGTCAAAGTTTTAAACCAATAGGTTCTGCTACTATAATGCCAGAACAGCAAAATGTATTGCCAGACCAGAGACAATACAATGACAGCTATCAAATGAGCCACTTATATATAGAAAGTAGCTGCAGAAAAAAAAAAAAAAACTGAATTGGGGTTCACATGTTCCTTTAATAGTTCACATCCAGCATGCAGTTACCCCTTCAGTCGAATCACTTCGACGTTACATTGGGATCTCGCCTGAGAGACCGATCACCTCTGAGCCTTATTAAAAAGGCCAATTGAAAATTGGCGAGTGGACGTGCGCGCCGGCCACGCCTCCGTACATACGGGTATATAAGATGGCTGCGCGCACCACTCAGTCAGACTTTTGCTTTCAGAGCCGATGTGTCGAGCCTCTAAACAGCCGAGAAGAGTTCTTCAGAGTTCATGCTCCCTCCTGCTGCTGCGCTGCCATAACTAAAAGAGTGTAGGGCTGCAACAACGAATCGATAAGATCGATAAAAATCGATTACTAAAAGCGTTGGCAACGAATTTCATAATCGATTCGTTGTGTCGCGCGACGCAGAGACATTTGGTTGTTATTATATATATTTAAAAAAAAAATTGAGCGCAGAGCGGAGTGGACACATTCGGTCTCTCTCCCGCACTGATGCCAGCAGAGTTCGGCACCTCATAAGCTGTGTTTCCATCCAAAAATGCGAATTTAACTTATGCGCAAAACTGGAACATTTGAGCATAAAGCACCGTTTCTACATTATGTATATATGCTGCCCCGATTTATATCAAACATGTTTGATATTTAAGCCTACTTTGGCTAGCGTACTTTCACAGCAGCCAATGCTCGATCGCAAAACAGCTGCTGTACGGGTCGTTGGATAGTGGAGATGGAGAAAACTACTTCTATAGTTTTTGCAACACTCTCTGTCTGTATAATGTGTCGAAAACATACCACAACCGTGAGGAGAAAGAGGAGCTCTGCTGAGGTGAAATCGTCTCAGTTTTGAATAGGGCTGTGACGGTGCTGGCACGTTGTTTTTTTATATATAGCTTACACTTCAGTCAGCGAACAAGCAGCCTGAAAATGCTAAAATAAATCAAAGAAATAATATATTTAATTAAGAAAGTAGCCTAAGAGTATTAAATAGGCTATTAAACAAACATTCCTTGTAAAAATGTCCGACAGCTCATCAATTTTTGGCCGACTGAATTTCCAGTCCGACTGTCTTTTTTTCTCTTTCTCTTCCTCATTACACAGCTGCTGTTTTTAATAGCAAAGTGATTACATTTATTTTCGTTCCTTTAGTTTATGAAGTTAATTTAGAGATATATTTGGAACACTTTTTGTTTGTTAAATTCAAGTTTTTGTTTTTTAAAGTTATACCTAGCAAACAGCGGCAGACAGATCAAAAGCCTGCTTAATTCATCGCGATTTAAATTAAAATCCATTGGTATAAAAAACTTAAAACATATCACAATATTAGTTTAATCATTCAATCAAGATAATTCCAAAGTTTGTGCGGAGAGAAGCGCGCTTTGCAGCGCATGGAGACGCCAGTGCAATGTGGAATTTCTTTTTTGCTCATAAAGGTAAGAGTAATTTACCACCCGGGCCGGAACTGTAAAGGGTCTACCTTAGTTTGTGTGTACTAACAGTATCAACAAAATGTGCTCTTAAAGAAAACAAACAGAATACGCTTGATATCTTTGGTTTAAACAGGAGCGCTTCACAATAATTAACCGAAACCCAGGTAATTGCCTCACAAACACAATATCTATAGAAAGCTTTAAATGATTATTTTACTATAAAACGAAATAATTAAAATCGAAAACAAAACTCTTTCATTAGCTAATCCATAAAGATGCATTAGGCATTAATGAGCAGATTGCAGGATCGTCAATTTCATCTTTGCAACACTGAATCAGAAAATACTAGTTTATTAAGTAATTCGAATATTTTCTTAATTTTTGCCTTACAAAATTACACATTGCCTTACACATTCATGGTAATTACTTTTGCTGGGGCTTTGAGGCCAGTTTTGCGTGCATTTGAATGCGGAACTCTTCCAGCTGGTCGCTGCTGATGGCAGGACACTAAACACCGCCATGGCAGAATGAATGTAGCAGAAAGTTAGTCAAGTTATCCCGTTCCAGCATGCAAAGTCACATGACTTTTTTAATGCGCACTGAGGAATTTAATTTGAGAGGCTTCTTGATGGGAAATGCAGCATGTACACCACAGCAAGCCGCTGTCTTGACGGATAGTAATTTTAGTTTATTTAGTCTACATATTTGGCAGATGTAAAGCATACATGTGTATGTTTTTTGTGTTAGTCCATTTTTATTTTATTATTATTATTATTATTATTATTATTATTATTATTATTATAACAGTTCAAGGAGCAACATGTTCGTGCACTTTCTAAAGATTTTAGTTCTGTTTTTGAATAAAGGGTTGTAAATCCCTTTTTTTTATCCGATTCATCGATTAATCGAAAAAATAATCGACAGATTAATCGATTATTAAAATAATCGTTAGTTGCAGCCCTAAAAGAGTGTTTCACAGAAAGAGCATTGTTTGGCAGCCACCAGCGCGGTCCCGCGGGCGGCCGTTTTCACGGCCATATAAAGCCTTTTTGCATTCCAGCGAGCAGCCCTGGCGAGTGCTTTGCCCCGCGGCGCCTCCCTGGGCAAACCGGGATCACAAAAGAGCAATTTCTAGCGGCCGTTTTAGACGTTCTTTTCAGTATGTCTTTTCGGCCGTGTGTTTCTGGATGTGGTAGTTTCCTCTCCTCAGCGAACGGACATGAGCGCTGCCTCACGTGTTTAGGCTTTGAGCACAGTGGGGTGGTGCTCATGAATGGTTCATGCGGTGAAAGCATGACCATGACCACGCTGAAGTCCCGCCGCTCGTTCGCGAGCTGGCTCCCCCCGCCTCCCTCCCGTGGTCAGCCGTTGAACCGCCTATGCTCTTCGGCCACCGCGGTGGGGAGCGGGGGGGGGACATTCAAATTACGATAGACAGCGTTCCGCCGGCTCAAAAAGCCCTGCGGACCTCTCTATCTCAGCGCGGTCCCGTTGAGTTTCCGCAGCAGACGCTTCCCCGCCTGGCGGGCTGAGCGTCTCCTTCGGTGCTCCTGCAGAGGATGAGATGTCTGTCACAGCATCAGAGGGAGAGTCAGACGAAGACACATCTCTTCCCGCGGCGCGGCGCCCACCCGTGGTCGCTGCCCCCCGGAGGTTGATGTCGAACTGTCGGCTATGCTTCTCCGGGCAGCCGGGGGGGATCGGTTTGAAGGTTCCTCAGGGGCCCGGCCGATCCTTCTAGGCTGGACGACTGGTTCCTGGGGGGGCCCGGCGGCAGCGCTGCGCTCCCCCCCGGTCCCGTTCTGACCGGATGTGCATGAGAAGCTGACAAAATCTATGGCGCCCTATTCATTTGACGTGCTCTCCAGCTCCTCTCCCCTCGCCACTCTCCATGGCGGGGCAGCCAAGGGGTACGTGGCGGTCCCCCAGGTCGGGCGCGCCATCGCGGTGCACCTTTGCCCGGGCCGCCTGGTGGGGCCCTCCGCGTCTCCCTTTTAGGGCATGTGAAATTTTTCCACCCTCATCGGCTGGGCCTTTTCAGGCACCTTAAGGCCTGCACGAGAGTGGTCCTGACCAGGGGGTACTGAAGAACTCCGCGCCGCCACTGACTTCGCCCTTCGGGCTACTAGGTCGCGGCGTGTCCCCTTGGTCAGGTGATGTCCACCTGCGTGGTCCAGGAATGCCACCTATGGCTGACTCTGGCCCGGATGGCAGAGGCCGACAAAGTTCGCTTTCTCGACTCTCCCATTCCCCAGAGCGGCCTATTCGGCGACACCGTGAAGGGTTTTTGCTCAGCGGCGTCGAACGTATCGCCGGCCCCCAAAAGCCTGTGATCCTCCGCCCATCAGCATACCCCGTCAAGAGCCCAGAGCAGTACTCCTCCCCGTCGTTCGGGCTGGGCATCTCCTCTGGCGCTCCAACGGTCCAGAGGCAGACGGAGGCCGTCCAACATATCCTGCCCCGCCGCGAAGTTACCATTCCGCCGCCTGGGCCCCCCCCTCCGCCTGCCCGTCGCGGAGGGCGTCCCCCCGCAGCTCCGCTCGCAGCCGACGTCGAGCCGCCCGTGGGAGAGGGACGCCGCTCGCCTCTCAGGGTCCTGCGACGGAAGACCCTCGCAGGCGAGCTTCGAAGCGTCCCTGATGCGAGCACCTCTGGAGGTGGAGAGAGCTACTCTGTCGGCACTCCCGCTGGAAGCGGGACTTAGCCGGTCATTTGAAATCACAGAAAGACCCAGTCTTCTCACCTCTGGGGCCCCGGCCCCGAGTTTCCTTCCTGAGCAGCACTTCCACTCCTCGGAACCAGACTCGGGGACCGGATGTCGCCAGCGCGGGAACCAGGGAAGTAGGTAAGCACTGCTTAGTGCAGTTAGACACTTCTCCAGGACGTTTATCCTTCGGGGTTTTGTCTCCTTCCCTGTCTTTCCCCAGGCTGCCCCACCACGGTCACGCCGGTCAACGTTCCCTTGATACCACTACACTGGTCGATACGGACGGTACGGTCCGGCTCCAGGCGTCCGCCCAGACTCACAGGTACCCCTTACATTCTTTATTCAGAAACAGGCGTGCCTCTGTTCTGCCTGCGGAGGTCGCGTTCCTACTGGCGAAGGACGCGATCCAGCCTGTCTCTCCAGCCGGGACGAGGTCGGGGTTTGATAAGAGTCCTGACTTCACGTGTCCAGTTAGAGTGGTGGGTTAACATCCGCCCTGGATGGAGCTCTGTTCCGATCCCTTCTTAGGCTGTCGGCACACATAATCACGACGACGCACATACAAGTATGTTTCCGTCTCCAGGGCTGGGTTGCAGCCATCTGCCTGAAGGGCACCCGCTGTCGCGTCTCGATCTTCCCCGGCGCACACCCCTTCGGCGGTCTGCCCCGGGGATCGAGCGCTCAGCCCGAGGTGCTTCAATTTGGCTAGTCCCTCTCCTAGGGCTGTAGTCAAGACCACCTTTGTCGAGTCCAAGACAAGTCCAAGACCAGGACTAGTCGAGTCCAAGTCAAGACCGAGTCCAAAGAGGTTCGAGTCCAAGACAAGACCGAGTCCAAAAAAGTTCGAGACCGAGTCCAGGACAGGAAAAAAAGCCGTATGCATGACATCATCAAGACAATCATTTTGGGTTATTTTTTGTTGATCTAAAAGCAAAAACAGTTTCACAACTAGACTTGTAGTCAAGACCGCCTAAACCGAGACCAAGACACGACCAAGACCAGAAGGGATCGAGACCAAGACAGACCATGTCAAGACCGATACCAAGTCGAGACCGGAGAAAAAAAAACAGACTAGTGTTGAAGCCAAGGTTAATTTAGTTTAGCTTTTTAAAATTTGTTTTATTTTGGTATAGTTTTCAAATTTTCAGTAAAATTTAGTTTAGTTTTTATTAGTTTCATTAACATTTTTTTTGGTTTTAGTTTAGTTTCTATTTTGTGAACACATTTCTATTTAGTTTTTATATAGTTTAGTTTCAGTTTTAGTTTTTTTGAGATTAAATAGAGATCACGATTTCCTCGCAATTCTAAACTAAGCAAAATAATGTGAGACAAAATATGAATTGCTTCAGTCTATTTAAAAGTGTTTAATTCATTTTAATGAATTCTTAATAATTTAATACATAATATTTATATTTAAAATAGAATATGTTTAACACACCGATTTTTTATATTAAATTTATGAAAAAGTGGTTTGAATGAATAAATGACATGCTCACAAAAACATCACTGGATGAATCTGCATTTTTGAATCAATCTCTATTCGTTGACAAATACATTTTTTAACAGTTGTTTCCATCTAGTGGCGAAACAATGCAATCGACACAAACATTATTTGAAGCGCCAATTACTTTCAAAAGATGACGTGCTCTGTTTTAATTTCTACCATAGACCACACATCAGTGTTTATATCCAAACTATGACCTTTAATCATAATATTGCTGTGATAATATGAATGAGTGGGTAACAACACCCATGATTTAAGTATAAGTATAGACATTCCCCTTGATATCATATAATCTATTAATCTAAAGAAAACAGAATGATGACATATGGTGATACCTCATAATAGCAGTGTTAGAACTGATATACAAACACCAACCCACTACTATTACCAATGCTCGGTACTAGTACTGAGCATTTAAGCAACTAAAGTAGGGGAGAGCGGGGCACAACCTAACACTTTTTGAATTTCGCGGTTTATGTAAATCCACTTGGGGTTCAGAGTACAATTTTAATCCACATTATTTTCACATTTGTCTAGTACAAATATATCGCTTTGTTTCATATTTACAGTGTATACGTTTTTCGTTATTTACCTCAAAAGAAAGGAAGTGAAACGTGACAACATGCCCCATAGATGGGGTGCATTGTAACATCTGAGGGGCACGTTGTAACACGACCATATGACAGCTTAAAATGTTATCTGATCAAATGAAAAAAATATACACAACAAACTAAAATACATGTGTTAACTTTTTCAAATGAAGTAATGACGTTTTTAAAAAATAAATAAAAATGGTCTAATTTTGGAGTTTGACAATGAACATATCGCGACGATGCTTTGAACGGCCCTGATCGCAACACACAGCGGTACAGTAGTTCAAAACAACGTGGACAAATAAATGAAACACATATAGACATTCAGAAAAACATTCCCGTCCCTCCACACACAGCTCTCATAGAACACGACACACATAAACGAGCCAAAATGCTTTACATGTCTTGAAATAATAACATCTGAACATTAAACATTGATTGTCAGCCTTTATTCACCTGTTTCTTGTGGTTTCTTATCAAAATCCTTAGAAGTCAATAGTGTAAATTGCACCGCTTATGTCATGTTAGAGTGTGTGTGAATCAATGAAAATTAACGTTAGCAGGGCACGCAGATGCAGAGCGTGCCGTGCAAATATAATCTAGTGTGTGATTGGTTATTACTTTTTTTGTTTTGTTTTTTTGTTTTTGTGATTGGTTATTGGTAGTGATGGGTCGTTCGGGCAGATGACCTGACGAAAAATAATATTTTAATTAAATTCGGGTGGGTGAAATGAAAAAATTAAAATTATAAACAGTTTAAAATGTGTGCTTACTGGGAACATAATAAAGACACCTGGACTCGGTCGAGACCAAAAGCCATATTTGGCAAGACCAGTGGCCGAGACCGAGACAAGTCCGAGTCTGAATACCAGCGAGTTTGAGACAAGTCCGAGACCATAAAAAAAACGGTCTCGAGACCGGACTCGAGTCCAAGACCGGACTCGAGTACTACAGCCCTGCCCTCTCCTTCCTGCCTTCTTAGGCCATGGGAGCTCCCCTGTCCCCTCTTCGGCAGACAGGTATTCGCGTCTTCAACCGTCTCTTCGACTAGTGCTTTACCAGCCCACTCGTGAGTTCCGTTGTGCGAACATTGGGACCTGGTGCCTCGGCACCCCCGCCATCTGGTCCTTCTGGCCAACCGAGGAAATTCGTTTCCTCGGTCGGGAGCCCGACTCGGTCCTCAAGACAGCCCGCCTTACTACCAAGAGCACGCAGTCAGTGCTGTAGTTCCTGAGTCAATCAGGCACAACACAGCGGTTCTCTCAAACTGAGGCTCCTGGGGCACATGACAGCTTTAGCCGCTAAGAGCCGCTAAGCTTGTTCATGTGAGACAGCTTCAGCACGATCGAGTCCCATGATGGGCATGGCATCTCGGCCCACTCCGGACTGGCGTTTTCCCGCAGTTTGGCCGACAAGCCAGCCCGTGGCTTACCACGGGTTGGGTTGCCATGTACGACAGAGGCTTACAGCCTCTCCATCTGCTCCCAGGGAGTACGTGGCAGATTTTGCTACTTGCCATTCACTTGAAGCAGGTAATCTCAACCGTGCAGCCTATCGGCTCTCACGGCAGTCCACCACCTGCAGGATGGCGACTCCACCCCATGACGCAGCTAGTTTGGAGCATATCGGTAGGCCAGCTACATCCGCTCGCCCCCGATTGCTCTTATTACCAGCTGCCTCTTTCAGAGTAGCGCTGGCACTCAGCTGACCTCCGGGGCCCAAGTACGCCCTTCCCCAGCGAGCCTCCTTGCACAGACTCTGTGCAAGTCCAGGGAGGACGAGGAGTAAGTCTGTTGGTTGCGCTACAAGAATGGCCCACCCAGACTCAGGTCTAGTAACCGTTCCCTCGCGGCAGTCCCTCCCTGTAGGGCACGGGATGACACCCAGACCTCTCCGGCCTTCGCAGGCCGTGATACAATTATCACTCAGTACCGAGCTCCCTTGACTAGGCAGGCTCGCACTGAGATGAGGTCTATTTGCTGGCTTTCCACAGAGTTACACGGTTGCAGTATGCTTCCCTTCCTGCAGGAGAGTTGAGCGCAGACTGTCCCCTCACTCTCTAAGTATATGCCGCTGCTTCGCCGCGTATCACATGCAGTAGATGGAGCTAAGTAGGTAAGCATTCACTGGCCGTGAGGTTTCCCAGAGGTGCCCAGAACGCACCCCACACCCTCTTGGGGCCTTTCCGTCACCTTCAGAGCCGCGGGACGCTCCAATTGAGCCATTGGCCTCAGTCGAGCTAGCATTCCTGTCATCAAGACAGCGCTCCTGACCGCCCTGGCTCCCGTTAAGAGGGCAGGAGACCTACAAGTTTTCTCTGTCAAGTAACGCCTCATACCCTCTGGGACCCCCCCGTCGCCCTTCGGGGCCGCGGGGTGCTCCTCATGAGCCTCGGGCCTCAGTCGAGCTAGAATTTCTGTCATTAAGACAGCACTCCTGACTGCCCCGGCTTCCTTTAAGAGGGTAAGTTACCGACAAGCTCAGGTTCCTCAGAGGTGCTTAGCACGCACCTCATACCTCGTGGGCCTCCCCGTCGCCTTTCAGGGCCGCGGGTCGCTCCGTTGGAGCCACGGGCCTCAGTCGAGCTAAAGTTCCTGTCATTAAGACAGCGCTCCTGACTGCCATGGCTCCCATCAAGAGGGCCTACAAGCTTCTCTGCCAGCAAAGTGTGTCGAGAATTCGGGCCCGGCGTTCTCCTCGTTACCGTCGAGACCCCGGCTCGGTGCCCAAGGTCCCCACCACGCCTTTCCGCGACCAGGTTGTAGACCTGCAAGCTCTGCTCTGAAGGAGGCAGACCCAGTCGTGCGATGTTGTGTCGTTAAATATGTGAGACTGAATCACTCGGCACTTCAGCCGCACCAGCAGCTTCATCTGCCTCGGGATTCGCAGAAAGGGAATGCTCCCCGAACTGAGGTTGGCTAAAAGGTGGTAGATGCCCCTCCCTGTTATACCCAGGGACAGCCGTGATCCTTGGTTCATGGCACCTCACCAGCAGATGTAAAAATCGGAAGCTGCGGGCTGGGCGACACCCTACCTTCGCTTGGTTCTCCAACCTTGCGTAGAGGCCGTTCTCCCGTGTCCTAACTTAGGGACTCTCAGGCGAGCGGGAAGACTGGCTGGTGTCGGCTTGCTGCGCCATTCCCATTTGAATTCTTGCGCTATCTCCCAGAATGTTCCCTCCGGCGAACCCTGGGTCCTCCTGCCCCGCAGTCAGGGCTAGGCGCGGAGTAGTCCTGCACTGTGATCCTGCCTGGGTTTCCTTCGCCCCGCAGGTTGTGGCGTAGTTTTTTATTATTCCAGCGGAGGAGACCGCTGTTTCCCTCGTATATCCCCAAAAAACTTTTTATGGATATATTGAATTATTCTCATTTCCACATGTAAAATTTCATGTGCTCCGCCCCCCCAACCCATGCTTCAGTACAACTGGCATCCCTGGAGGGGCCCCCTTATTGGGCCCCAGGGCGTTGGGAAGGTTACGTCACACTTCGCCTGCCGGCACGTATACTTGTCAGCACGTGAAGCTGTTGCGTAACGCGGCGTCAGGGTCGTGGCCTTTTCCATGGGTTTGTTCCCAATGTAACGTCGAAGTGATTCGACTGAAGGGGTAACGTCTAGGTTACGAAGGTAACCCTCGTTCCCCGAAGGAGGGAACGGAGACGTTACATTCCCCTGCCACGCCCCTGGCGTCGCGCTGACACCGGGCTCTCCCGGCTCTTCAGCAAAAGCCTGACTGAGTGGTGCGCGCAGCCATCTTATATACCGGTATGTACGGAGGCGTGGCCGGCGCGCACGTCCACTCGCCAATTTTCAATTGGCCTTTTTAATAAGGCTCAGAGGTGATCGGTCTCTCAGGCGAGATCCCAATGTAACGTCTCCGTTCCCTCCTTCGGGGAACGAGGGTTACCTTCGTAACCTAGACGTTTTCCATTGAAATCATGTTGGTAAGAAAGACAGAAGTGATTATAAAATAAATAAGTAAAAATCTCTCAAGTGCACTTATGTCTTAAAGAGAATCACTTGAATAAAAATTAAAACTAGTTTAATGATGTTCATAACAAGTTTACTTTAAGTTTTATTCAAATATTGATTAAATATTTCAAATTATTTTATTCACTTGTTACTCTGATTCCAACTACAATTGCAGTTCTTTTATACCAAAACGTTGGTAGAAAATACTAAAAATAAGTCTATAACTGTAAATGTCATAGAAGTGGTCAACTAGTAGTCAATTGTTGATTGGTTTTGAATTACCATATTCCTGAATCGGACTCCATACTTAAATTTAACTTAAGTTAAATGTAAGTTGAGTTTTTTGAGGGAAAATGTGAATAATTCATATATGTTTTGAGATTTAAGTCATCATGAATAGCACTGTGGCAGCAGTGTCATTCAGATTGGGCACCACCATCTCTCGAACCTGAAGTGGGATAATCATTGACTATATAGTGAAAAACAACCAGCAGAGTCTCTTTTTATTTTCCTTTTTTTCATTACCTTTTTTAAATCCAGGTTTTAGGTTATTCTCTGGCTTTATTCTTCTGCATTCTGGCCATTTTCTGTCTGAAATCTGACTGCTGCAAACCTAGCATCTGTTGTCGAGGGCAAGACACAGGAGATCCTACAAGTGAGGGAAATCAAGACAAACAGGTCCTGAAGCAAGTGGGGGAAATCAAGACACAACAGGTCCTGCAAAGAGTGGGGGACAACAAGACCTAACAAGCCCTAGTACTACGAAAGGCTCTAAAGACCCAAAAGAGAAAGACTCTCTACTAAACCTGTAGTAGCCTCTGCTATGTTTCAGGTGTTTAAAATTAGAAAAATTACAGTCTATTCTGAAGTAATAATTATAGTGCCCTCCACTAATATTGGCACCCTTTGTAAATATAAGCTCGGCGGCTCTGAAAATTAATCTGCATTGTTTAGCTTTTTGATCTTTGATTCAAAAATGTACAAAATTCTAACCTTTCATTGAGGTAAAAAAAATTGAAAGATTGAACTCGCATTATAAAATAAATAGTTTTCTCTAATGCATGTTGACCAGAATTATTGGCACCTCTGCAAATTCCTATGGATAAAATATCTGTGAAGTATATTCCTATTCGTATTTACATTTTCTTTAGTGCACCAGGGTAACTAGGAGCATGAAATTGTGCAGCCATGACTTCCGGTTCCACAGGATTATAATTATGAGGAACACAAAAGCCAAATTCCCTTAATCATCCATTACAAGAAGTAAAACCAAAGAACATAGTTCTGATGTCCAGAACCAATTTGTTGAACTTCACAAAATAGAAAGTGGCTTTACGAAAAGAGCTAACACATTGAAAATCCCCATTTCCACCATCAAGGCAATAATTAAGACTTTCTAATCAACTAAAGATGTAACAAATCTGTCTAAAAGAGGATGTGTGTCTATCATCCTAATGCACAATAAGGAGGAGAGTTTGAGGGGCCAAAGACTCTCCAAGGATCACAGATGGAAAAATTGCAGAGATTAATTGAATCTTGGGGTCAGAATACAGCCCCTGCATCACCACATGTTGTTCCAGAGGTTTTCAAGAAAAATCCTCCTGGCTCACCCAAAAACAAACTCCAGCATATTCAATTGGAACTTCAAACACCACTGGCTTCTATGGTCACAAACTAAAAATTAGCTTTTTGATAGCTAACCCTCTATATGGTTTTGCTGCAGACAGGGATAAGAAGTACCCCATGTCCACGGTTAAAACTACTGCTGGATCTTTAATGTTGTGGGCCTACTGTATTTTTATGCCGGAGGTCCTGGACATCTTGTTTAGATACATGGCTTCATAGATTCTATCAAATACCAGCAGATAAAGCCAGCTTTGGCACCCCCAACCGGAACTGTGGGCGCTGCACGTATGGTCTCTCGACGGTAGACAACAAGTCTCCCCGAGACCATCTTGAACACTATTTCTGAGGCCAGAGCGCCCTCTACGAGGCGACTCTATGGTCTTAAGTGGTCTGTCTTTTCCGCCTGGTGTTCCCCCTGCGGTGCAGACCCGAGTTTGTGTGACATATCAGTGATTTTGTCCTTTCTTCAGGAACTGTTGGATAAGGGACATTCTCCCTCCACGCTCAGGGTCTATGTGGCGGCCATAGCGGCATTTCATGACCTTATGGACGGTCAGTCTGTGGGAAAGAACCATCTGACCGTTCGTTTTCTGAAGGGGTTGAGAAGGCTTAACCCTCCTCGCCCCATCACAGTTCCTACTTGGGACCTACCCACAGTGCTGAGGGCTCAGAAGAGCCCTCTATTTGAACCGCTTCAGTCCATTGACCTTCGCCCTCTGACGCTAAAAACTGCCCTGCTGCTGGCATTGGCATCAGTCAAACGTATGGGTACCCTACAGCCTCTATATGTGAATTCTGTGTGCTTGAAATTCGGGCCAAATGACTCAAAAAGTCATCCTGAAACTGAAATGCGGCTATGTACCCGAGAGTCTCTTGACACCGTTCAGAGACCAGGTTATTTCCCTCTTGGCACTTCCCCCTTCGACTTTAATCTCCTCTGCCCAGTTAGAGTTGTTATTTTGAGCGTTCGGCTTTTTTTAGGCAGTCAGAACTGCTGTTTGTGTGTTTCGATGGCCGCGCCAAGGGGCTTTCGGTCACAAAACATGGGCTATCCAAATGGATAGTGGAAGCCATCATGCTAGCTTACTTTTCCTTGGGCCTACCATGTCCCATGGGGGTAAGTTCATATATCCAAAGCAAATTATTTGTTTTTCATTAGAATTAACAATTATTAAAAAAAAAATAAGCTATTGAGTTGTTGAATATGTTAAAAGCAGTTTTTTTAAATTGTGAAGTGTTTTTCTAGTTTGTAAATTATATTGTAGCATTTAGCTTCATATTTAATGTAACTCTGTACACATAATCTTTAGCATTTGTTATTTCTTATTTTCTCATTACTAAAAGCTATCTGACAAATAATATTAGTGTTCAAAGAAAAGGGTTTGATACCATTACTTTGGACAACTTTTTTTTCCCAAGGAATAAGAGGGTTAATGAACAGTTTCTGAGTACTTATTACATGCAGTTTTACAGAATATTGTGACTTTCTAGGTAGTTTTTTCCCCAAATTAATTTGTTATTTGATTCACTATGATTTTAAAGGAGATTCTATGGAAAAAGGAGATTCGCACACAGTCACATTTCTTCTCATCCGGCCCTCACCCTAAAATGAGTTTGACACCCCTGGACTAGAGGCATCGCCTCGTCCTAGGCCTGGTCCAGCAGAGTATCCATTGCAGAAATATGTGCGGCGGCCGGCTGGGCCTTGCCGACCACATTTGCTAGATTTTATAACCTGGACGTCCCTGTCTTGCAGACTAGGGTCCTTTCTGCATAAGGAATTCTGTCACCAGTACTATTATTAAGTGTGCACTTGGCCTCTGGGAGCTTCCAAGTGTACCGTTTCCTTGGAACAGATGTTCATTAGGTCATCCTAATTGAGCAAGTTGGCTCTTACTAGCCCATTCTGTGCTAGGGCCATGTAGTCGTTCCTCTACAATAGCAACGGCGGGATTGTACTGGTTCCCCATAGCGTCTTAACGACACAGTACGAGTGTAGTATCGACAGGGAATGTACAGTACTCGGTTACTTTCGTAACCTCGGTTCCCTGAGATACGGGAACAAGTACTGCGTTGCTAGCCGTGCTATGTAGCTGCACGACTCAGTCATCACTTCAGTTGAAGAACCTGAGATCCTATGGCAAAATGCACGCTTATATAGCCGATTACTCCGCCCCTTTTGCCGCGATCGGGCGCGAGTCATCGCCATAGGCTCGCGCAGCTCCGCAGCTCCGCAGCTCTGTCTTAATAGGTATACTTGAAACTTCCAGGCAGTTGTGTTGAGGCAAGTTGGAGCTAAACTCTGCAGAACACCGGCCCTCCAGGATCAAGTTTGGTGACATAGAAGAACCATTTTTGGTTCCACAAAGAACCATTCAGTCAAAGGTTCTTTAAAGAACCATCTCTTTTTTTTTACCTTTTTCTAATCTGAAGAACCTTCTTTCGTCACAAAGAACCTTTTGTTCTTCAGATGTTAAAGGTTCTCTGTGAAACAATTTGAACAAAAAAAGTTCTTCTATGGTATTGTGAAGCACCTTTTTTTAAGAGTGTGTCCCAAACCCTGCTCCTGACCCCAACCGCACTTTCAACCCACTCCCAAACGAAACATTGCTCCTGACTCCAGTCCCACCCCAAACCCTGCTTTTGACCCTAGCTCCAACCCTGCTCCCATCCCCAGCTTTGTTTGCAAGACACATATGTTACATTTAACAGTAATAAAAGGGGCAGGTATTAACTTGAATGTTATGGAAATGATTACGCTATATCAAATGTAGTTTCAGTATTTACAGATGTCCAGTGTACTCTATTATTGATATTATTTACTGAAATCACAAAACACATTTTCACATTTATGAGAGTTTCCATCAATGCACATGCAACCCATATTCACAACCTTACATGTTGTTTTATTAAGTTTGGGAGGAGCACATTCAGTATTATTTAGGGTTTTAAATATACAAACTTACACACACATTAGCCAGATTCACACAGTAATTATTTCTCATGGGGACCTAAATGAAATTCATAGGGGTCAATGTGATTTTATTGCCATCTGAATCCAGAATGTCTGTGTTTTTCTCCCACTAGTCTCGCGTAGCCAGACCTTCAGACTGACGGAATCTATGGCAGCTTTCATTGGCCAAGGCCCGCCCATAAGGCTGTTTGATCGACATGTCAAACAACCAGTCAATGACGTCTGCATAAGCACCTTTTAGCAAAACGCTGAGTAAATCAGTCTGTGCTTTGTTTCCCGGCGGTACGAAAATAAACGAAACACTTGCATCTCCCGGAAATCCGATTAAATTCAACTAATCAGATGACAACTTCGACATTCCTGAAGTGTTTCCAGTTAATTGTACCATACGCATCAGACATTCTGAGGCTGAGACCATTCTCCCACTACTCAAATAAATGGAGACAACTATATTTATTTGTAACAATTTTGGGTTGTGTTGTGATATATTTTTTGTATATTTTGTTTGTTAACAATAACAGAATGTGTGGTTTACTGCACAGAAGGAACAAAGCAAACTTTTATGATTTTTTTTCCCAGTTTTTTTTTATTTTTATTCTGTCTGTCCCTGTTCAAATAAACCTATCTTTAAAATTATAGACTTATCACACTGTCAGAGGCCACTCCCATGAAAAGACTGACTGACACTGGAATCTTACCTCGGACCCGCCCTGAATAATTTGTAACATTGTTTCAGTGTCGGAACAGGGACAAAGACAAGTATGTCTCCAAAGTGATTGAGGTGTTCTGTTGATGGATGTAATAATGAACATATAAGTCATCATCTACTCCTGACATCTGAGCTGCTGAAGACGCAGTGAATGAATTTTTTGAAGGGAATGCGCCTCCAAGCATACATCTATGTTCGTGCGAATCATTTGTGTTCGAGCTTCACTTAAAGCAAAAGTGAGTATAAGGTTTTTTTTATGAATCTTTGCAATCGCATATGTCCCCAGGACATAAAATGCACAAATATGCACACAAATTGTCAATAAAACTGTATTATTAAGCAAAGTTTCCTGCACATTAATCTAACTGCAAATTTAAAATATTTAATTTAGATAAAATGATTAAAGACTACCCAAAACTACCTTAAACACTGCACATATAGCTTTTGTACATGCCCCCAGTGTCTAACGCTATTTTAACACCCCATCTTTAATTTATTCCATCTGTTTTTTAAATAGATTTATTTCAAAATAACTATATAATATTTTAGATTTAAAAAAAAAAAAACACATTAGTCGTGTGTACGTGTATAGTCCTGTTACCCTAACATATTACCCTTCATTCCAATTTTAGACATAATCGTACAGCTGGATCTTCTGAAGGCAATGGAATGACTGAAAGCATGTGTTCTCATTTTCTTTTCTGTATATTTGATAATATTGCAGTGGTTGGTGGGAACATCATTATAAATAAATTGTCATGTAATCTAAGTTATTTTTTTACATGTTATTGTTTATTTTTAAAATACAAGTCTTTGGTGAATCACTATAATTTGCTGAGTATCCTCATAACATTAGTGTTCACTCTATGTGGCTATGTTTTATGTATTTGATCATTTTATCTCAATCCTGTTACTGTCAGTCCTGTTACTCATATACTCATATATTCTATACTCATCTATAGTGACTGAGTGAATGTAACAGGAATGGGCATATTAATGCAAATACAAGGCTACATCCATAAACTAAATACATTTGAAAATGCATATTTTTCTTAATGTTTTGGCCTTTTATCCAAACTGAGAAAATGTTTGTTTATTATCGTTTTTAATTTAATATTTTATATTTGGTATTTTTCGTTATTTATATCTTATCTCATAACCCGTCTTTTACCCCTAAACATTACCCTAACAGAAACCTCTGCAGACCACTAGATTTAAATAGATACATGATCTGGCCTTTTTAGCATTGAGGTCAATCACTGTTTAACGTGTTAGTTGATACTAATGTGTCAAATAAATATGGCTACATTTTTTTTTACTCTTTTGTTTTGTTTTTTGTTTTGTAACTTGTTTTTGGGCTTGGTTCACGGTAACCTGAAGGTATGCGCTGAAAAAAAGAGAAGAAAAAACACGTCCTGACACCATTTCTTGTTGCTGCAAAAGAAAAGAAAAGAAAAGAGTCAAAACAAGCAACAAGGGTAAGTAAAAGCATGACAGTCGAATTTTCTTTTTATTGTTCTGACAATTTATTTGTCATTTAAACAAATTATTGCTCCTGTTGTTCAAACTGTTGATGTTAAAAATGAAATATAATCTCTGAGGAATTCATATTATAAAAATCTAGAAAAAAAAATCCAGTACTTAAAAAAAAAATCATTAGTGATTAGTGATCGTTCAGTGACTTGAGACTCTAATCTAGATTCAATAGCGTTATTTTGGAATATTCGTTAAAGGGAACTAAACAACATTTAATTACCTCTTATTCTTTTTAGTGAATCAAGAGCACCAGAACAAAGACATTCCAAACCAAAGAAACCAAAAAATACTAACTTACTGTGCTGTGTAAAGACCTCCAAAGATGCCATCTTTACAGATGTCAGGTCTATTTCGGGGCCTATTGACCAAACTGAGTATAGTGACTTCAATTCCATTGTGCCTTCTGTTACTTGGTTTGCAAGCGATGATTGATGTAAAATTTTCATGTCCGTGCAAATGTCATTATAATGGCGGTATATCATCTTTAATTTTGTTTGCTCCTGCTATCGCTGCTTTGGCTATAATGCTCTTTTTGTTAAGGCCTTTTAAATATAATTGTGAAATTGAATGGAAAAAACTCTGTTGTTGCGGTAAAACTGAAAACGACAGTGGAAGCACTCAAAGACAGGAAACCAGAGGAACATCTGAAGGACAAGACAACAGTGGTACACCTCCAGAAGAAGACAAGAAAAAAACATCTCAATCTGAAATAAGTGACCTTGAGGAAAATTTGAGTTGTGAAAAAACCTTTATAGCTTGTTTGACTCCGAGTATTGTGTGGATGTGTTTATGGTTCATTGATGGTGATTATCTTGCATGTGGAGCCACATACTGGGATGGACACTATACCTGTGATAAAGAACGGCATCCAAATTGTTGGAATTGGTGCAAACCCAATGAATTGAGCCAAGTAAAAGCAGAGGCAGCATTTGAGAGGACACGCGAATGGATTCGTGTGTCAAAGGTAAATATAATAGGATTATTACCCAAATGTGTTTTTAGTGTTCTACATATATATATATATATATATACATATATATATATATATATATATATATATATATATATATATATATATATATATTTAATTTCTTAAAGAAAGATGCAAACCAAATGAATATGGGTAATGTTTAAAATGTTTTCATTGCATTTCAGTTAAGTTAATTTTCCAAATGTCTAGACTGTGACAAAGTTTTAAACTAAAATTAAAACTTTTACCAGTACATCTTTAATTTAATTATATTTGAAACAGTTTTTTTTTTTTTTTTTGTACATTTTCTACTAATCATGACAGCAGCAATTAAATTGATAATAGAAGGGTGTTAAAACTGGCATTTGTCCAGAGACACATTTTTTTTCTGGATCAGTGGCTGCTGGTGTATTTTAAAGTAGAGGTGGCACAAACTGTAGCAGTCTGGGAATCCTATCCAGAAGATGTAAGTTTTACTGCTGGACGTCACTTAACTAAAGCAGTAACAAAGACATAATAATGGGAGTTTTTGTGATATATATATATATATTTTTTTTTACCAATAGAATCAAAATACTTGCACGCACAGTGAAAACCAGCAGTGGTTCCAACTTAAGAAATATTTTATGTTCTTACATTAACATTAAACCCATTTTCACCCCAAATTATTTTTGGGAGGCTGTGCCTACCTTTCCTCCCCTGATGAGCTGCTACACAAAATTCTAGCTTTATGAAGTTAATGGTAGTTAGTCTACGAGTGCAAATATACTAAATGTACTAAAAAACAAACAAAAAGAAATCACAGAAATGATTGTCTATTTAAATAATTCATTGATATTTGTTAACATATATCTATTTCTCTTTTTTGTTGTTGTTTTGTAAAGACTATAGGTTATTCTCTGGCTATTTTCTTCAGCCTCATAGCAATTGTTTATGTGTGTCTTGACTGCTGCAAAAATGGAAAATCAACGCAGTGCAGAAAAACAGATCCAGAAAGCCAGAGTCACGAACGGCAAGGTCCAGGTACTGAGAATCAGCAATGAAATGACAACCCTCAGATAAACAACACTGAAAATGCAACCGAGGATGACGGACTCATCATGAAACCTTTATAATCCTGCTTTGTTAGTGACAGTATCAATGACATCAAATGCCATAAGCTTTTATGTCTTGTGCCCTTAAAAAGTTTGGATGTGTATTTTTGAAGGAGACATGACTTTACTGATGGAATCAGCCAAATGATTTTCAGTGAAAAACAGACAAAATTTCACTCTCTTTCCCACAGAAAGTATGCCATACTTAGAATGCAGGACAAGTCAGGAGTATTTTTGTACATATTTGTATTACATTTTTTTTATATAAATGACCCATAAAAAAAGAGAAAGGTGCTTTTCAAGCTGGATAAAGATATTGATAAGTTGGTTCATATATTTTTGTATGCTTCATTTGCATTCTAGTTTGTTGTTTATAGCTGTTTATAATGTAAAAAAAAAAAAAAAAAAAAAAAAAACCATTACAAGTTTACAATCATCTACATAAATTTGCAACTTGATTTAAATGTGACAGCTTTTCTAATGTTGGTTTGGATGATTTGTTTAGATAGATTTTGGTGGTCAGTCTACTTCAGCAACAGCAAGATATTTTACACACAATCCTCGGGACCAATTATTAATTATGTCAATTAGGAATAATAATTTAATAAGAGTTCTGGCATTTAGTACCAGAGGGCAATGAAGACGTGGACCACCTGGCCAAACAAGCCAGATCTGCATTAACTGATGTTATTTTGTTAAAAATCTTTTGAATTTTAATATACAGATATCTTGTACTTACTTTTCTCTGTTTTTCTGCATTTCACTTCTGCTCTAGCTTTCTTTTGAAAAGTGGCATTCAAGCATTGTGAGTATTGACAGTTCTTGTATAATTGCTCATGATGATCATTATTTCAAAGATAAAAGCATCTGTTAACTGATTATGTAAATAGACGTTGCATGTATTACATTTAAAGCACACCTGTGTAGTTAATCTCTCAATTTTAGTATAATGATCTGCTTTATGACATTGTGTTGCCAATATGTATTATAATGTTTTTTTTTTTTTTTTTTTTTTTTTTTTTTTTTACAAACAAGATTAAAATTATATCTGATGTCATTGAATTTAGTTCAATGGAACATGTCTGTATTACTCCCAATAAAGTATTCTCAAAAATAAAGTTTACCCTCATTATGTAATTTGCATGAATAGCCAATTGTTTCCATTGTCCT
>NC_133367.1:22948406-22964581 GCF_049309525.1 Garra rufa | reverse complement strand
AGGAATTAAATAATAATACAATAATAAGGAATTAATAAAAGTGAATTAAAATAATAATTAAAAACATAATCACAACAATAGTACAAGGAATGTAATTTTAAAATGGTTTTAAAATTATTTAAACATTTATGAATAAAAATGATTATACATAGCATACAGTGTAATCAGTTCTGACACAGCACAGTGCTCATTCAGTAAATGCACAGCTAAGCAGATGTGTTCTGAGTCTAGATTTAAATATATAGACTTACACCCTAATACAATAGTGAGTGAGTAGATGAGTCCAGTCATCGTAACTGATAGACTGCAGTACATATGAAGTTGTTGTGATGTGTTACTAGTGCAAGTTCAGTTCAGTCTGATTGCCTTTGGAAAGAACTTGTCTTGCAGTTTGCTGGTGAAGGTTCTGCGACAACATCTGCCTGATGTTAATGGTGAGAGCAGTCAATGGCCTGGGTGGCTGGTGTCTCTGATGTTCCTCCTCACACACCACCTGGTGTAGATGTCCTAAAGGGACAAAACAAGTATTTAGATTGTAAATCAATACACAATATATTGTTTTTTTTATTCATAATTGTTGCACTGGACTTACCATTAATTCCTTTTGGAGGTTGTTGGAGGTATGGGCCAAAAGAATCCCTCCACAACTATCTTGCAGTTGAGTTGTGAAGTTTACTTTTATGGACTGTAACATCTGGAATTTCACAGTACAGTTGTTCATGAATACAGTCTTCACAGCAGATAACTGGTAGGCTCAGGCTGCAATGCTGCACTTGGTGGCCATTACATTGATATCTTCATCAACTGACTTCATCCTCCTTCAAACAAAAAGACAAAATAATAAGTCAACAATAATTCTAGAGAAAGAGTGTTGGTAAATAGGTGCAGGTGTTAGTACTCACCATATTTGGTCATTTCCTGGCCAGATTCCAAAGATGATGGCACAGTTGATTGGTTCATTCTAGGAGCTATAAAAAAGACGGATATGTGAAAAATGATAACTGCTGTTTTTTGAGATCAACATCAAATGCTGTACCACATATAACTGCATTGCTTGAATACATACATACCAATGGCAAAGTGCAACTTTTCAGCTCTCTGTCTTTTCTGTTTGAGCACAAGAAGACCATGTTCATTCCTCACTCAAGGCCACTTCACACCAAGAAGGAGTCCACACCACAGCTATTTAACATTAAATGACACAGAGAAACAATATTGTTGGAATCTCTTTCAGACAAAAAAAATCCAGATGATGAACAATAAAAACATTGAGATCCAATAAAGTTTAAAGAGCTTGAGCATTTAAATGGCAGATAACATAACCACAACATGCGCTTATAATAAACAGAATGTTACTGTCTGTTGGTGTGAAAAATAAACAGCTAAAATAATTCTCATTACAGTTCTTTCTCTTGGTGCGAACAGCTTTAAGTGATCTGATTTGGCCAAATTAATTGCAGATCTGATTTGTCACGTGACAAGTTGAACTAGCATTTCCAGACTCTTGCTTCTTAGATGTGTTCAATAGAAAATTATCATGGAAAGAAAGCCAGACGGACATGTAGACAGATATCACGTACTGGTGGAACGGGAAGATTCTGCGCCAATTTGTAAAGGTTAATAAAGAATACAATGGACTTAAATTCAACTTTATGATACAAACACTCTGACTACTTACAATGAGAGTTGAGGCAATGGCCAATATCAGCAGTAGGAGTAAAAGTCATAGAATTTTGTATGAATATGCTTGTACAATATCATATGAATTTGCTGACTTGGTAAATTGTATGAATTATTACTACTTTGACAAGAGACTTTTCTGGGGGTTCTTCCTGATAGGGCCGTGGTGTATGTAAACCAAAGTTTAAAAAATATCACATGCTGTGCAAAATGTAAATGCAATAAAGTTTGGTCAAGGTGATTAGACCAACACAGACGTACCATTGGAACCATTGTCTTCTCCATAAATGCACAAGATGGTCGAATTCAAATCCCATGACAGGCTTTCCTTTGGACTTCCTTTTAAGCTGAAACAAAGAGAAATATATACATGCTAAGACAGTGTGTTAAAAATGATCTGTGACAAAAATATTTGAGAGGAAGGACTCTAAGGAAAAATATTAACAACACATAAAATAAGGATACATTCATTAAAGCAAACTGGTTATAACTAAATGTGTTCAACATTACCTGTGAAGGGTTGAACCTTTGAAGGACTTGTTCAGCCTCCTTGGCAGCTTCTTCAAGATCAGCATTGGGAGCTTCAAGTTTCAAGTTCAAGTTCAGAATTGGTCAGAATTTAATTTTGAGTTTTAAAAATAGGTTATGATGAACCACAAAAAGAGAGAGAGCAAAACTATGTGTAAACGAATCATGGGAGAGAGAGAGAGAGAGAGAGAGAGAGAGAGAGAGAGAGAGAGAGAGAGAGAGAGAGAAACAGGACTTTTACAAGAGATGGCTTAGTAAGAGAGCTTTTGGATTATTGTTTTGGTTGTTGTGGAGTATGTGATCTGATGTAACTGAAAGACAGAAAAAAAAATGGAATTACAATCACTTCACAAAAAGGTATTAAAAGTGTAGCAAGCATTGTGGTTACTGTGCTTTACAAATAGTATACAATAAAACACAGTTACTGTGGTAAAAACATAGTAATTGTTGTTGTTAAATTGCTTTAACTACAAATACCACAGTAAAACTACGCTTACTGAGGTAAACCCATACTAAATGTTGTGGTTATGTGCTTTAACTAGAAATACGACAATAAAGCTACATTTAAAATGTGAGAAGCATGGTATATATTGTGGTTACTGAGCATCCCTTACAAAAATTACTCACATAAAAAAATACTATAGTAATTTGTAGTAAATACTATAGTTTTTGAACCATGTATTATATTGTATTACAGTATTATGTTTTTTTTTACATGTGGGTAACCATGGTACAAATTAAACCAAAATAAAAAAACATGGTTACTGTAGTAAAACCATGGTAACAACAAATTAATTTTGCTACACTAACCATAGTTTAACCATGGCATTTGTAGTAAAACTGTGGTTATACAAATAGCAATCAATACTTTCTTACTACAATAAAACATGGTCATTTTCGTAAGGGATTGACTACACATTATATGGTCGAGGGTCAGTTACTATGGTAAAATAACATGGTAGGCTAACAGTGTGGACTTTTTACATGATCCCTTTCCCACGACAAATATCAAAATAAACATTTCACTCATAAATCGATGATTATACGATACGGAAACCTTACCTTTATGCGTCTTCTTGAAGCGATCTAAATCCATTTTTTAACGCATTATTTCGCTTGTCTTTAAGCCGCGTGGAGTTGTTGACATTGGGGGAAAATTACCGCCCCTGGTGGTGCTCCATTGATCACTCCATTTTGTACATGCGTGTTATTTTCACGTTTAGAGGAGGCAAAACGTGACACTCACACGTTTCCTCGAATGGACCAACGTGTCTATTACACGCTTTGACGTGATACCGGGTTGGATTACATGGGGGTGAGTGAATTATCAGGAAATATTTTCTCTGGACGTGAAGTTGTCTTAAGTGGAATATATATTTAATTAAACATTTTGAATAAACTGTTCCATGTTCTTCATCATCACAGTATTTTAAATGTAATTGTGCTGTATTTCTATAAAAAAAGAGCTTAAATGTAAAATGTAAATTTAATATGGCATTCGTGCAGACTTTGTATTTTGTCTATTAAATAAAACTGTTTATTTTTCACCTTGAGCATGCTTTGACACTTTATTGAAGTTTTTTTATTGTAATGATTTGTAAAATAACAGTGTTTCTCTGTAGAACATTTAGTGCTTTTATTGTAATAATCTAGGAAAAATCTGTCAAATTAGGGTTTTACACTTAAAAAAAAAAACGGTTAAACGACTGGCAGCTACGGCTGCCAAACAAAAAAATAAAAAAAAGTAATATATCCTAATTGAAACAAGGAAAAATCTGTAAAATAATGTTGTTTTTCTTTCTGTAAAACCTTTAATCAAAATCTCTGTAAAATAACTGTTTTTGCAATTTATTTCAATTTAAAAAAAAAAATTATAAGGTGTTTATTTAATCTTTATAAGTGTATTTTTCTTATTTTGCATATTATCTGCCAATTGGGTAAGAAAAATAATCTTGTTTCCATTTGCATTAAGATTATTTTTCATGTTTTAAGTAAAATGCACTAAATTTACATTCTAAAACACTCACTAAGAAAAGCATTTTTGAAGCATAAATAAATGAATGATGTATTTAAACATCACTTACACTTTCAAAAGGGGGAGGAGACCGAAAGAACCAGGTTTGATTCACAGAGTAAGTTACTAAGGTAACTGACTCAGAGTATTAGTTACCTCTCTTTCAGAAACAGGCTTGACTTACCCTGCTTTCTCAGGTTTGACAAACCTCCCATTCTGAAATGGAAAACCCCGAGTTTCCCTTATTTCAGGGTTGACATACTCAGAGTTTTCACTTAACCTCCTTTCTGAAACGGGCCCCTGATTGCACCTTGATTGTGGATGTTTCTGTTTTTGTTTGATGGTGAATATGTCACTTGTGCCACACTAAAAGAAGGGGATTATGTCTTGTATGAGATAAAAACAGTTGACAGTTTTTGGTAACACTTTATTTTAAGGTCCAATTCACATTTTTAACTAGTTGCACTATGAAGTAAAAACATGTGGGTCCAAAAAATTTGCGATTTGTTTCTCAAAATAATAATAATAACAGAATTATCAAAAATGAACAACTGCTATAAAATTAGCATTTTCGGTAACACTTTCTATGAAGCCCCTATTTATAATACATTATGAGGGTATTTCTAAGGCATTATAATGACTGCATAATGCATTATAATAAACCTTATAATATGTTATATTATCTCATAAATACTCATAACAACAATTATAATACATTATAATACTTGAGTATTTGAGGTTATAACTTTTAAGATTATGATTATTTATAACACACATATTTATTCTACCTAATTTACAATGGACTACATCATATTACATTTATTTTTTTCATTTATATTATATTTTATTTTGATGGTCCCCTTCAGTCTATTGAGTATACGCAACTTTTCAACTACATGTCAACTAACACTCCTTGGAGTATTAGTTTACTTAGGTTAACCCCTTAAGCTCTGCAGCATATTTTGGATTTTTTTCAGAGTTAGGCACACCAGAATTTAAGAGAGCGCCCTAACCACATACTTTGGAATAAATTGATATAAATGGTCTCATTTGACAGGAAAATTTCTGAATTTTAAAACATGAGTAAATTTTTTGCATATTTTGTATTGTATATGTTTGTAATATTGTCATAAACACAGTCAAAAAGTCAGATTTTTATATATATTTTTTTTATTATTTTTTTATGTATATATCTGTAAATTAGGAAAAGTTTGGTCTATGTTCCTTCAAGAGGTCTCATTTTATTCCACTAGGTGGCAGTAAACACGGGAAAAATTAATTTTGTTGATAACATCTTCCAAGCAAAAGTTATTAAGCTTTGACTGAAATGAGGCATTGGAGTCTCCTTTAATTCTCTTTTTTTTTTCTGAATGCAGTAGACACACCTGAACTTAAAAGAGCGCCCTAACCACATACTTTGGAATAAATTGATAAAAATGGTCTCATTTGACAGGAAATATTCAGTGTTTTAAAACATGGGTAAAATATTGCATATTTTGGATTTCATATTTTTACAATATTGTCATAAACACAAAGAAAAAGTAAGAAAAATTATTATTGTTTTAATTTAGTTGTTATTTAGAAGTCTGTAATTTAGGACCTGTTTGGTCTATTTCCCAGCAGAAAGTTTCTTTTGATTCCACAAGGTGGCAGGAAACACGAGAAAAAAAGAATTTTGTTGATAACATCTTCCAAGCAAAAGTTTTTTAGCTTTGACTGAAAGGAGGCATAAGAATCTCCGATTGTGCTTTTGCATTAGTAATTTTTTTTTCAATTTCTGAAAGCAGTAGACACACCAAAGGGCGCCCTACCCATATACTTCGGAATAAACAGACAGAAATGGTCTCATTTTGAAGAAAACAACCAAAGCTAAAAGTTGATATAGGATTTTAGGCTAGTATGTGAGCACAGATGTAGTTATTAGTGCAGAAATATGAAAAAGTTGGCTTGTTCACAGGAGTCATTTCAGTTTTCGTGATTCTTTTGAAATTATTCTTTGATATTTTACTGTAATGTGAAAAATCTGTGAAGTGAAGCACATATTTATATTCCTGAGAGTAAGAGCTTTCATTTGATATATGACTTGTCTTTAGTGAGTTTGTGTGCCATAAATATGAAACATCATTATTTGTCTGATTTTCTCGAGGGGGGGGGGGGGGGGGGTTGCGCAATAACAAATTTAGACTGTATTTTTTTTTTTTATGTAAAATTAATGCAAATATCATGGGATTCGCAAGAAAGCAGAGGTTCTAAGCTTTCAAAAAAAAAAATATATGTCTGGTTTTGTGCCTAACAATTAATAGATTTTTTAAAAATAATACGATGACCCCCCTGCGGACCCACCGGTGGGTCCTAGGGCGTGGCCAGAGCTAATATATGTGACCCTGGACCACAAAACCAGTCTTGAGTAGCATGGGTATATTTGTAGCAATAGCCAACAATATGTATGTATCAATAGCTATTTTTCTTTTATGCCAAAAATCATTAGTATATTAAGTAAAGATCATGTTCCATGAAGATAATTTGTAAATTCCTACCATTAAATATATCAAAACTTAAATTTTGATAAGTAATATGCATTGCTAAGAACTTAATTTGGACAATTTCATATTAGATTTATTGCACCCTCAGATTCTAGATTTTCGAATACCTGTATCTCGGCCAAATATTACCCTTTCCTAACAAACCACACATCAATGGAAAGCTTATTTATTCAGTCAAAAAGGGTCGAAAATGTACTCTTATGGCTGGTATTGTGTTCTAGGGTCACAAATTGAATTCTTTTAAACTTGGTTTAAAGACTTAAAAACTAAAGAGCTATTTGTACTATTTGCCTGCAGTAAAGATTAAAATAAACGTGAAACTACTGAATCTCTGTTTTTCTTCTCTTTTATAATCTAATCTAATCTTGTCATGATCTGGGCTGTGGGGCCCCCCTCAGCCACCTGGGTCGCTGTTTTCCCTTCCCTGCACTTCCCTGAGTGTTCACTTGTCCTGATTATGTCACCTGTCTTTCCCCAGCTGTTCACAATCACCAGTGTCTTTATAATCTCCACACTTCCACTACCCTGGTGAGTCTGCATTGTTTTCATGTTGCCCGTTCCGGATGGTTTGTCTTCTGTCTCGTGTGTTTTGTGTTCCTGATATCCCTGCCCTTTGATCTTGTTCTTGGTTTTGTTATTTTGTGTTCTAGTTATTAGTGTTGTGCCGTGTTGGCCTTTTGGTTTTGTTTTGTTATTATTTTCATTAAAAAATACTTACCTGCATTTGGACCCAGACCTCATCCATCTCTCACGTGACAGAATGCAGCCAGCACAGATGGGTCCAGCGGGGAGTAATTTTTGTTTTCTTTCGGAGGAGGCGGCATCTTTTGAGGCGGCGTCGGCCGCTCGGTTCGAGGAGGTCATTTACCTCCAACTGGCCGAGATGGAGGCCTGTAGGGCCGAGTCGGCGCGACGGCGTTCCCGCTTTGCAGTGGGGGTGGAGTGGCTCTTCCGTGGGAAGGCGGAAGTGACCACTCTCTCTGTTCCGGACGCGGCGGTGACCGCTCTCTCTGTTCCGGACGCGGCGGTGACCGCTCTCTCTGTTCCGGACGCGGCGGTGACCGCTCTCGCTGTTCCGGACGCGGCGGTGACCGCGCTCTCTGTTCCGGACGCGGCGGTGACCGCACTCTCTGCTCCTGACGTGGCGGTGACCGCTCTCTCTGTTTCGGACGCGGCGGCGACCGCACTCTCTGCTCCTGACGCGGCGGTGACCGCTCTCTCTGTTTCGGACGCGGCGGCGACCGCTATCTCCGTCCCTGTCGCGGCGACCAGTATCTCCGTCCCTGACGCGGCGGCGACCGCTTTCTCCGTCCCTGACGCGGCGGCAACCGCTATCTCCGTCCCTGTCGCGGCGACCAGTATCTCCGTCCCTGACGCGGCGGCGACCGCTTTCTCCGTCCCTGACGCGGCGGCGACCGCTATCTCCGTCCCTGACGCGGCGGCGACCGCTATCTCCGTCCCTGATGCGGCGGCGACCGCTATCTTCCTTCCTGACGCGGCGGCGACCGCTATCTCCCTTCCTGACGCGGCGGCGACCGCTATCTCAGTCCCTGCCGCGGCGGCGACCGCTTTCTCCGTCCCTGACGCGGCGGCGACCGCTATCTCCGTCCCTGACGCGGCGGCGACCGCTATCTCCGTCCCTGACGCGGCGGCGACCGCTATCTCCCTTCCTGACGCGGCGGCGACCGCTATCTCAGTCTGTATCGAAGAGCTACCTGATACTGTTAGGGCTAGCTTGAATCGCAGTGAACCAGGGGTGTCGGTTAAAACACCACAGAGAGATGTATCAGTTTGAACAGGTTTATTCCCACATATGCAGTTTTGATCAACTCAGAGGGAGGAGACAGCTTTTACATGCACATCAGTCCGTGTATACTAACAGGATGTGGACCAATAAGCCTGAACTACAGTGGACATGAAATGGGTTAGGTGACAGAGCTGGCTAGAAAGGGAACTTAAGCACAGTCTCCAATTAGTCTTGTCTTCGTGAGAGGGCTGAGTGTTTATCAGTTTAAGTATGAAATGTATAATTGTGGTGGAGGGTGTGTGGTTTCTCTGAAAGAAACAAAGCAAGATTATAATTAAACCACCATTACAAGTATTATTATACAGCTATAGGCTGCTCCCCTCTAACAGTAACAATGTATAACTTTGAATATAGTGCATCTACACTCATTATTTATCCACATGACTTATAGCATTATAAACATTATAACTTAGAACATTGTAATACAACAGAGATGTTACAAAAACAGCACGTAAATGACAGCATTATCATGCAGCATTGAAAAGCTAACAACTGCGTCACTGATGAAGCAAGCATCAATCTGTTACTGATTATTTGTACTCACTCATATAGGACGCACACAACACAAGATACATTCAAATGGGTCTGATATTAACTACGATGCCCGTCTCCAACGCCCGTTATGCAGAAAACCCGATCGTGAGCAGTGACTGAGGCAGTCTGATGAACTGTGTAATGAATAGCGCCTCTTCCTCTCATCTGCACTATACGCGCTTTCATAATAAGAGTCCTTATTTGGCTTGCGTGACTGCGCTCTGACATTCTCTCTATCGCCTTTTGCACAGCCGCCCCCAAATTGTGTGCAATTTGTTCCTGGAAAAGGCTTATTCATCACCTGGAGCCGTTGACGGACATTCCTTGTTCTCTTCAGCATCTGGTATGACTGGAAGAGTAATAAGACGAGCAACGGGCCGAGTGTAGACTTTGTCCTTAACTTGTACATCTACGGATCGTACATGTCCATCCACACTGGGATGTACTTTAACCACTTTGCCTACTGGCCAGAGTGCTCGTGGAAACTGGGGGTCCATCAGCAGGACTACTGAACCTACTGTCAAATCCGTGGGGGTGCCATGCCACTTTTGTCTGCACTGAAGGGTGGGCAGATAGCACCTGATGAATCTCGCCCAGAAGTGATCTGCTAGGACTTGGCAGTGGCGCCATCTTCGCCGACTCAGTCCCTCACTCCTAGGGTACACCACGGGTGGTAGCGCTCCATCCAGCCGCCCCATCAAGAGGACATTAGGAGTCACAGCATCTAAGTCAGCAACACTGGAGGAGGAGTAACCCAGCGGTTTGGAATTCAGTATAGCCTCGACCTCTAGCAGAACCGTATGCAGTACTTCCTCAGAGACAGGTTCGACTCCAATTACAGTATGCAGTGCCGTCTTAACAGACTTGATCTCCCTCTCCCACGTACCCCCAAAGTGAGGAGCTGCCGGGGGATTAAAGCGGAAATCAATCTTCTGCTGGGCCAGGAGTTGTTTGAGGTCAGAGGACATGCTGTTGAACCATTCCCTGAGCTCTTTCTCGCCTCCTTTAAAGTTTGTGCCCTGGTCTGAATAGAGCTCTGCTGGACTCCCACGGCGGGCGATGAACCGTCTGAGGCTCATCAAGAAGGAGTCGGAATCCATAGTGTGCAGGAGGTCCAGGTGCACAGCCCGAGTGGTAAGACATTTATAGATAATGCCCCATCTTTTCTCTGAGCGTCGTCCTAGCTTCACTTGGAAGGGTCCGA
The DNA here is from genome assembly GCF_049309525.1 of Garra rufa. Taxonomy (NCBI): domain Eukaryota; kingdom Metazoa; phylum Chordata; class Actinopteri; order Cypriniformes; family Cyprinidae; genus Garra; species Garra rufa. The sequence goes on along the minus strand of NC_133367.1, from coordinate 22,954,271 downwards.
AGCAATCGACGCCAGTGGAATAGAATGCTGGCTTGTATAGGCGCAGACGAGCCACGGGAAGATCTGCCATCTTTGGGACCGATGGCTTAGATTTCCATCGTCGACACTCCTGGCATTGGTGTTGCACCCTCCTTATGGCCTCCCTTCCACGGAGGATCCAAAAAATCCGGCGCATCTCGGCAAATACACGTTCAGGGCCCGGATGACAGAGGCGAGCATCATAGTCCTGGATAAGGAGTTTTGTTGCGGGATGTGCGGGGTCCAGGACAATGGGATGCTTAAAGGCGGGGTCTAGCCATTCAGCACGTCTGAGCCTCCCTCCCACCCGTATAACTCCCTCACTAGAGTCAAGCTCCGGGGATAGGGTAAGGAGACGACTACTACGAAGTACAGCCTTTCCTGCTCTAAGATGACGCAAATCTTCTGGAAAGCATTCAAATTGGACTCTTTTGAAGATTGTCATCTCTGCCTGTCGATAGTCCTCCGCGGTCAAGGGTTCATCTTGGTCTGCCGCCCCATGCATCTCCCGCACTTCGGCTTCGACCATATTCTTCCAAGACAGGTACGGCTGCCCTTCGTGAGCCTCCTGTCTGTCTGCTCGGGATATCACTCCACACAAAGCTGTCTTCTTATACTCTGTGATATCCTGTTCTGGGGTTGCTCCAGGTGAGACTGGCCATTCAGTAGGTCCCTTGAGGAGGAAAGAGGGCCCTTGGCTCCAACGATTAGGTAGGGCTAATTCTGCCAAGGTCTTCCCCCGAGTAACATCATCGGCCGGGTTCTGCACGGAGTCAACATAGCGCCAGGTACACTCTGTCGTAAGCTCCTGGATCTCCGCAACACGGGTGCCCACGAAGACCTTGAAACGGCATGACTCAGACTGCAACCAGGTTAACACTGTCGTTGAGTCACTCCAAAGGATGGTCTTATCTGTCTTCACCGTTAGCTCTCTTTTGATCGTCGTTGCCAATTGGGCAGCAGTCAACGCACCGCAAAGCTCGAGGCGGGGAATGGAATGTTGCCGCCGGGGCGCTACCCTGGACCTAGCTGCAAGGAATGCTAGATGCACTTGTCCCTGGATGTCTTCAGTTCTGAGGTAGGAAACTGCGCCATAAATCCGTTCGGACGCGTCGCTGAAAACATGGATCTGCCTGGAAACAACCATCTGTTCAGTAAGGCCTGGAGCATAGGATCGGGGCAAGGAGAGGTGTGGCAGCAGGTGTAACTCGGATTCCCATTCCTTCCATGACTTCTGCAGATCTTGGGGAATACATGGGTCATCCCAATCACGAGGCTTGTCCCACATGCTCTGGACGATAAGCCTGGCACGTGTCGTGTAAGGTGAAATGAACCCCAGGGGGTCATATTGTCGGGCCAGTACCTTATAGACATTTCTCATCGTCAAATCTCCATACTCCAGAGGTCTGCTCTTGTAGCTTAAGGTGTCCGATCCCCAGTGCCAGCTGAGACCAAGGGCTGGTTCCGACATGCCCGGTTCATCATGTGAAAGCCATTGCTCCATGCTATCAGATCTCGCCTCCCCAGGTAGATGCCGAAGTACATCTGGTATGTTACAGGCCCACTGTCTGAGCTCAAACCCTCCTGAAGCTAGTACCATCCTGAGCCGGTCCACCAATTCTTTAGCCTCATTCTCAGTATGCACACTCTGGAGGCAGTTATCCACGTAAAAACAGCGCTCCACAGAGTGCTGAACTCCTTCTCCTGGCCCACCATGCTCTCTTGCATGCCTCTGGAGGGCAAAGGTGGCACAGCACGGTGAGCACGCAGTGCCAAAGGGTAGGACCTGCCACTGGAAGACGTCAGGTGGGTTATCACGCTTCATGTCCCTCCATATGAACCTGAGGAGCGGCTGGTCCTCTGGCAAGAGCTGGACCTGGTGGAACATGCCTCTGATGTCTCCACTGACTGCCACCGCATGTTCCCTGAAACGCAATAAAACTCCCAGCAGAGAGGCCCCCAGTGTTGGTCCGGGAAGGAGGGAGTCATTAAGGCTTCGACCCTGGAATTGGAAAGAGCAATTGAAGACTAAACGATTCTTCCCGTTATGACTCACCAAATGGTGCGGTATGTACCACGACTCATCAGTGGTTGAGGCTTCGTTTGGGCCGATTCTTCTGACCGCTCCTGCTTCCACCAGCTTCCGAATTGCTCCGCAGTACTCTTCAGCTTGGAGAGGGTCTCGGGCTAAGCGTCTCTCTAGACTCCTGAGACTGGGTAGGACGGCTTCTTTGGGAGCTCTGAGGGGGGGGACGCCTTGCTTTCTAAGTAAGGGCGTGGCATATCTAAGGATGTCACCAACCTGTACTCGCCTCGTCCTGGCCTCCAGGAGCTCCAGCGCTTCCTTATCCTGCTTCGACCGCACAGCTAGTTTGTTACTCTGATATGGCAGGATGTCCGTCTTCCAGAGCTTTTCCACGTTTTGCATCAGCTCTGTCATCTGAGATGAGACACTTGTGAAGAGGCACTGACGGGTACCTAAGGCCCATTGGGTAAGATGCGCAGGTCCCTGAAGTGTCCATCCCAGTCTTGTGCGAATGGCTGCCGGTCCCCCCGGAGGTCCCAGTCTCACCGGTTCAACAGGGGTAAGTAAATGGGGGTAATCTGCACCTATCAACACGAGCGGCTTGGCGTGTTCAAATGGCTCAAGGGGGAGGTCTGCCAGGTGCTTGTACCTCCTCTTTAAGTTGGCGATGGGGTAGGAGTGGTCCGCAAGACCCAAACGTTCTGAGGTAAAGGCCTCTGCAATACGGAAGATTCTCTTGGGATTAGTCGGTGATGAGATTCTGAACGAGACAGCGGCTCCCTTCAGGGTTTGGACTTCCTGTCGAATTGTGCGGAGAGCGAGTTCTTCGGGCTTCTTATGCAGTCCCAGTTTCTCAACTGCTTCGGGGAGGAGCATTGTTCGCTCTGATCCATCATCCAAAATCGCATAAGTGTCTAGTGTCCTGTCTTTGTTTCGCAGAAGAACTCTAACAACCTTTAAGAGAACGCGCGAATGGGATGATGGTCTGTCCAGGTAAAGGACTTCTGTACTGGTGCTTACCAGACAGCTTTCAGCTTTCGGTTGCTCAGCCTTGGGGCGTACATTGGCATCATGCAGTACCCTTAGATGCTTCCCTTGGCACACATCACAGAGCTTCTTGAGGTCACATTGGGCTGCTTGATGGGCTCTCCCACATCTCCAGCACCTCTTGTTGACTTTGATCCACTCTATGACCTCCTCTCGGGTCAATTTCTGAATAGCAGGACACTTGTTAAGGAAATGCTCTGTACCCTCACAATACGGACAGTACGGTTTTACCCTTCCCTTCCATCCTGGTGCGGAGGAACTTTGACCTTCTCGTCTGGTTGCATGGTTTGATGTATAGCTCTCTGTCCCATGTAGAACCGTAGCTATGGGCTTGCTCCGTCGTTTCTCAGCTCGGTAGCCGGACGGGCCTGGAGTTCGGATGTCTGAAGGATTGTCATAACCTTGGCACCATGACTCATATCGAAGCCATTCCGCCAGGTCGAGTAGCGTATGAGTGTGTCCAGGACGGTGGAACATCTGACGCCTGAAGTTCGCTCTCAGCTCGATTGGAAGTTTGGTGAGGAGACGGGCCACATGTGAGCCACATTTCAGCTCGACGTCTCCATCTGGGCCTAGCGTCTGTAGCATACCTACAAGTGACTGTACATGCAAGGAAAACCTCTCAAAGGCTGCTATATCTCCTCTCTTAATCTCAGGCGAATCCATCACAGCAGCAATCCGCTTCAAGGCTACATGGTGTGGCTGACCAAACTTCTCGTTTAAGGCCGCCATGGTGTCCGTGTATGGCCTAGGGGAGTTAATAAGAGAATCAGCAATGAGACAGGCCTCTTCAAGTTTTACATGATCTACCAGAATCTGATACTTGAAGAGCTCTGGAGCATCTGCAGGTAGCAGATTTGACAGTGCTAATTTTAGCCGAGAGAACTCCATTGGGTCGTTCCGGACAAACAGAGGAATTTTCGGAGTTGGCCCCCTATAGTCCCCTACTCCCTGAGCCGCAGATACTGGCGAGAAGTGCCCATCTCGGGCGGAATAGGGTCGGCTCATATCAGGCCTGGCTGAGTGCTGAGTTGAGGACCCCGCATCGGTGTGATACATTCTGGGCTGCGGTCGTGGTATTGGCGGACGGAGTATTGGTCTCGAGATTGGGGACCAGACATCAGACTGTTCAGGACCTCGTCTAGGCAGAGGGGGATTCAAGTTCCGAGGTGTTGAATGTGGACGAGTATGGGACGTAATGCTGGACGTCATACTGTCCCTCATGAGTTGTAACTCGCTCATCATTTGGTCTATTGCAATGACCACTCGATGCCCATCGACAGCTGCTGACCTGGGAGGGTAGTCAGAAGCAGGCCATGGCGGAGGAGGCAGCTCATCATCTCCATCCTCTTCCTCTGGCACTCTTGAATCATCTGGTGATAGAATGGGAGGCATTGGCCAATGCTCTAAGACCTGATCATGCTGCATTGCTCTTTCCCCACTGGCTGAGGTTGATAGCTCACGCCATTCACTTCTAGTGTCATAAGGTGAGGCGGAACTGTACTGCACACTCTTACTGTGTAGCCAGCTTGGCTCAGCTCCCTCCTCAGTGTAGGTCGGTGGGGTACGTCGCCATCCTTGGCTGGTTTCGTCGTAGCTCTCCTCTAAGCTCGGTAAATAATCGTCATGTGTACTCCATGTTACATGAGGCTGTGATCCCTGATCTTCCTCTCTAGGCAGGGGTGGTGCCGGGCTGGCACATGATGGTCCACGTGTCCTCGGTCTCACTGCACTGACCTCATAATCCTTCAGATAGGATGGCTGTCTCAACTGACGTTTTGGTCGAGTGGAGGGGGCCCACGATGCTTCATCACTCTGTTGCATACTCCCAGCACAACTACGATCCGGCTCGAAGGACCACAAAATGTATCGAAGAGCTACCTGATACTGTTAGGGCTAGCTTGAATCGCAGTGAACCAGGGGTGTCGGTTAAAACACCACAGAGAGATGTATCAGTTTGAACAGGTTTATTCCCACATATGCAGTTTTGATCAACTCAGAGGGAGGAGACAGCTTTTACATGCACATCAGTCCGTGTATACTAACAGGATGTGGACCAATAAGCCTGAACTACAGTGGACATGAAATGGGTTAGGTGACAGAGCTGGCTAGAAAGGGAACTTAAGCACAGTCTCCAATTAGTCTTGTCTTCGTGAGAGGGCTGAGTGTTTATCAGTTTAAGTATGAAATGTATAATTGTGGTGGAGGGTGTGTGGTTTCTCTGAAAGAAACAAAGCAAGATTATAATTAAACCACCATTACAAGTATTATTATACAGCTATAGGCTGCTCCCCTCTAACAGTAACAATGTATAACTTTGAATATAGTGCATCTACACTCATTATTTATCCACATGACTTATAGCATTATAAACATTATAACTTAGAACATTGTAATACAACAGAGATGTTACAAAAACAGCACGTAAATGACAGCATTATCATGCAGCATTGAAAAGCTAACAACTGCGTCACTGATGAAGCAAGCATCAATCTGTTACTGATTATTTGTACTCACTCATATAGGACGCACACAACACAAGATACATTCAAATGGGTCTGATATTAACTACGATGCCCGTCTCCAACGCCCGTTATGCAGAAAACCCGATCGTGAGCAGTGACTGAGGCAGTCTGATGAACTGTGTAATGAATAGCGCCTCTTCCTCTCATCTGCACTATACGCGCTTTCATAATAAGAGTCCTTATTTGGCTTGCGTGACTGCGCTCTGACATTCTCTCTATCGCCTTTTGCACACAGTCCCTGCCGCGGCG